>NW_025764377.1:0-196205 GCF_021015755.1 Lentinula edodes
CAAATTCACCTGTCCTTTCCCTTTTCACGCCAGGACGTTGAACTCAAAACTCTTTCTTTTTACCATATCAAGAATTTATCTGTGGCTTTGAAGTCATTTTGCATACTAATGAAGGGATCCAGATCATTAATCCTCTCATGTTTTCTCGCTTTTGCTCTTGTTCAATCCACAAGAGCTGCGCATGAGGCGAAGCTTGTAGCTCGTATTGACATCCTTGGTACTGGTACAGACGCAACAACCTCTGCCGCTGCTACCACTTCGGATACTTCCACAAGTTCATCATCATCATCAGCGACCTCGGCAACAGCGACCAGCAATACAGCATCATCCACTGCTCCTCCAACGTCGACTACCTCATCAACTACAGCTACATCTGCCACTCCTACATCTGCAACAACTCCTACTTCCACAGGTGAAACCTCTCAGACGAGCGCTCAATCCACGGCAGGTAACACGCAAACTTCTGCCACTGCAGCTCCAACGCGGTCCGTTGTAACATCGACGGCCGCGAACGGTGAAACCGTGATTGTGACCCAAACTATACCAGCCAGCTCGGCCACTAGTGCATCAGCTTCCTCGTCGGCTACTTCGGGTGCCGACAATAGCAGTGACGATGACAGCAGTGGGCTGAGTACCGGATCTATCATTGGTCTGTCAGTCGCTGGCGGCGTTGCTTTACTGGGTATCATATCCTTCTTCGTTTGGAAATTCACGAGAAAACGTTTCAGTGACTATGATGATAGTGAGTCGTACGAAATCATATAGGCGCGAGCTAGATTTTCTGAACCCATACTCTATAGATGAAGCCATCAAGTGGCCTGAGTTGAACGCCCATTCATCTGATATCGGAGATTCTCACCCTCTTCCTGTGCATAACACCGGTCGATCCGGCTTCGATACTGGTTCCGAGGTTTCCCTTTCGCGTGCACCCTCCACCAATACCCACACGAATTACTCTACCCCCGACCTTGGAAATGACCCCTACGCCGTGCCTCCCCTTCCTCATCTCAATCCTAATCAACCCATTCCTTACCGAGATGATCCCTCCGCAGGCGCCGCCTATTACGATCCTTACCGAGGACCAGTCCCAGGAACATTCAATGAGCCTGGTTCGAACACAGGGTGGGGTCCCCAACCCGGCGAAGTGTATCCGATGACGCAGATGGGTGCAATGGGTGCCTCAGGCAGAGCAAGCCCAGGCCCAAGTATGATGGGGAGGATGAGTCCCGCACCAGGGTATGATATGCGAGGCCCATCACCCGCGCCTCCGATGGGGAGAGCTTCCCCCGGACCGCAGGCGGCGTACGATAACTACGGCGCGCGGTAGCTGTATATTCCTCGCAATGTCTAGAAAAGCTTTCGATTGGACTGTCTGCTTGTTTCCGTATTTTTTGCTACACAAGAACTTCATTGTCATTCTCAGCATTCAGGCAGTCGACCAGTGTTCTTTTCCTACTTGTTTTGACGGTGCCACCCATTTATTTTTTAAATAACTTACATACCCGCCCGAACGTACTTTGCATCTACAATGTTACATACCGTTTGGACGTATGATAATTTCTTCCACTTGTCCGGGTACTGAGCAGGTCAAAGTATCATTTACATTTGTCGAGTCGACAACCTCGCGGTCTTCATCTCATCTGAGTCCTACCTACATACTATGTAAACACGTTTTTTGACAGGTGAGAAGCATACGTAGGTCCGTTCTACCGCCAGCAAGAACTCTCATCACTGCGGATGATACACGCTAAAAGGGTGGATTGGACCCTCATTAGTGCTGATACCCATGACCGAATACTCCTCTCCCATATGGACAGGGTCAATCAAACGTTTTGCACCCTCGAAAATACGATCCGTCTTCGCCTGATCACCTTGGTTGCTTTGCAACAGCCGTTCCAGTCGTATCGTGAAACCCATCTGGGACAAGAACGTGTTTTGCGACATGGGTCCGTAGACTGGAATTAGATCTTGCATGGCTTCCTTCAGATACGCAAAATCAACATTGGCAGTAAGATCGCATTCTCCTGGACGATAGAATATATCGACGACGTCGTGGTCTTTGAATCCCTATCCAGTAGTCAGAATCTGCAGCATTCTCCAATCAAGGATCAAGCTTACTCTACGAGAGCTTCCGAACGCATGGTCACGACCATAGTCAATAATTAGACCGCAACCACCGGGCGACGAGCTAGTGGGTGTTTCCCTCTTAGCCAATAATTCGCCGACTTTGCGTGCGAGTCTAAACGACGTGGGCGAAACCTCTAGATCAGACCCAACGGGAAGAGACTGGAACCGTGATGAGGAGTTGCCGAAAATATTCGAAATGGCAGTCGTTTCTGGGGAAAGGACATGCTGCAAACGAGGATATTGTTCTGAATTTGCATCTTCGGACTTATTTATTCGGGAGGATACCATCATCTCCTTCCATCCTTCTTCGGTTTTCTGTTGCCATCGGTCGAAAAGGTCTCTGTCGCAAAATAAAAGCAACTCACTCGGAATACGTGGACAGGAAGAGCATCGAAGAATTCATGAGCCACCAGCATGGTAAATGAGTCGTCGGAAGGAGTTATATGGTCAATAGATTCATGCCATTGAACGGAAGTAGGTGCCACGCTTAGACGTCTACTCTGTATTTCTCTCAGAAAAAGACTGGTTTCCACTAGATGAACCTGGACAGCCAATGGTTGAGACAACTTCTTTGATATAGTGGTGATGACCTGAGTGCATTTTTAATCACATATCAGTAGAAAACAATGAAACGGCACTTACACGCAGTATGTCTGTGATCAATGTTCCTCGGCCAGGACCAAGTTCGACCAATCGTATACTCGGAGGACAACCAGCTGCTTCCCATTGCGAGAGCAACCAAACAGCAATCATCTATACTCCCTCAATATTACTTTGTTACTACCCATCAACGACGTACTTCTCCAAAGATTTGACTGATGTCGGGACTAGTGATAAAGTCGCCCTGGGCTCCGAAAATATTGTTCGCAGACTTCATGTAATAGCCTTCCGTGGGATGCGAGAGACAGAACTGCATGTAGGTCGCGTATGACATGGGCCCTACAGCCTATTTACTTTCTTTCAGCTTGACATGACATAGGTTCATACGAAGCCTTGCCTTGACGTGTTCAAGTATCAATTTCTCTATGGAAGTAACAGGCGGAACAGCATCTGAGAGCCTGATTGCGGACGCGGTGATTGACCTCCATTGATTCGTCGCCGAATTATAGACAGGTTTTGGTGTTAGACCCAGCCTTTTTGGTGGTTTGAGTAGTAAACGAAACATTGCCAGAGTCAAGTCGAGAATTTTTCTCGGAGCCGGCGGGACCGGCCTGATGCAGATGACTGATTTGAGAGAATAAAACCACTCTTCCATCTACAAATTTTATAAGGCCAATACCTCCCTTTCAAGCCTTTCGCGACCGCGTCTATCGAAAGCAATCGGAAATATAAGCACATCTCAAAGGCATCTCACGAATCATGGCTACTCGTACGCATACATTTGACGGTCAAAAGTTGTACAATCTCTAAAAATTTTATCCTCTCCAGGCATCCAGTTTGAAAACAGCAGTGACATCGGTGTTTTCTCAAAATTAACAAACAGCTACTGTCTGGCCGCTATCCAAGGCAGTACAAATTTCTACTCCGCTTTTGAGAGTGAGCTTGGCGATGTCATTCCCATCGTACACACAAGTATCGGCGGAACACGGATAATAGGGCGATTGACTGCTGGTACGCTTCCTAACTTTCACTACTTTGGACCATTTCCAAAATTTTTGCTCAGGTAATCGACATGGTCTACTTGTTCCCTCAACAACAACCGATCAAGAGTTACAACATCTGCGTAACTCTCTACCCGATGCTGTAGCAATTCAAAGAGTTGAAGAGCGATTGTCTGCTCTTGGAAACGTTATTGCATGTAATGACTACGTCGCCCTCGTGCATCCTGATGTCGATCGAGAAACAGAAGAAATCATCGCCGATGTCCTCAAAGTTGAGGTATTCCGGCAAACGATAGCAGATAACGTATTAGTTGGCAGTTATTGTGCTATCACTAATCAAGGAGGCCTTGTGCACCCCAAAACGAGCATCCAGGATCAAGACGAGCTAAGCAGTCTGCTGCAAGTTCCATTGGTGGTAAGATTAGAAACTGTGACCTGTTCGATTTATCCTTGACATCCCACATCAGGCAGGAACAGTAAATCGTGGATCAGATGTCATCGGTGCAGGTTTGGTGGTTAACGATTGGTGCGCTTTCACTGGTCTCGAGACTACAGCGACAGAAATCAGCGTGATTGAGGCTACCTTTAGTGAGTAGAAACTTGTTCTCATCCTTGTATCTGTTTCTAACATTCTCACAGAATTACAAGGTCAAGATTCTACCGCTGTTATTGGAGAGATGCGAGACTCGTTGATCGACAATTGGGCATGAGAATCCACTCACAAATTGTATTCATACTCACAGTGTATTCGTATATATCCGCTATATCGATACCCTCCTTTTGCTTGATATGTATAACTTTAAGTGCTTATTGAATTCATATCAACTCGGTACATAAACGAACCTCACCGTCAGTGTGGGCCACGGGAAATTACATAGGAAATTACACAGGTCGTTATCTGTGTTTGGATCGCTTTCGCTCTATGTGAGATTGGGGTGATCGGGAACGGGAATGTCTTCGCTTCGAAATAATCTGGGGTCGTTTCTCTCTATCCTCTTTATCCCAACGATCCGTCCTTGTGTTCCTATTTCTACTCGATTCATCTACATGAGGGCTCACACCGTGCCCTCTATCCTCGTCGTTCTTGCTATCAGGGCTAAACACGTCGAGTTCCAACTCCTCTTTTTTGACTGTTGTTCGTCCTGACTCTCGATCTGGTTCTGTCTCTTTGTCCTTGCTCTGCCTTCGTTTCCACATCAGCTTGTCCACACACCTCGCGCATAATACCACTTTGACTAACGCGGACCTGTTCTCCCCATGCTCCGAGTACGCAAACGGCAGTTCTAGCGTCGACAAAGCGGGTTTCTTGACTTCAGAGCGATTGTCGTATTTGGTCGATGTACGAGTGTAGTGTTTACATCGCGTGTTTCCGCATGAGGATTCTCCAAGTCCAGCAAGTACCTCGTCTTCCGTCCTCCACCTCAGCGCAAACTATGGGCGACAATGATGTACGCAATACATGGGCAATCAGTCAATGTTATTCCTATCACAATTCTACAGCTTACGTTTCCAGACTTGTAGTGCTTGAGGTCGCACATAGCGAATTCCCGGTATAGACTTGAGTAATATTTGGAGGCCAATTTCTCTTCCCAAGAGAGATGGCTATTGTCATCCTCATCCTCGCGCAGGAATCTTAGTAGTGACAGATATGTTTGTGAAAAAGAAAGCAGGAATCATTGGACACATACTTGTGTGAGTCTCTAAGGATTTCGAATTCCGTCTTCCCTTGGGGCATTGTGTGGCCCTTCGAAGAGCTTCCATATGGGTAGAGTGCCATGTACAGTGAAGGCGTTCATGGTGGGTCACGTTTCAGCGCTCATTCATGTAGTGGCTCTTTCGGGCAACCGGCTTCTTTATTTCTTTCAAGTTCCTTTCCTCCTTACAGTAGGTTCCTTCGTTTTCCTGAACGCAGCACCTCTCAATCGTCACAGGCTTTCATGAAAGTTGAAATCGGCTTCTTCAAGTGCAGATGAACAATGTAATACGGATCGACTGACAATAGTATCGTGTGGCGGAGCAACTTTGGCAACTTGTCCAAGTTCAATGACCTCGTACATAGACCGGCAGGCATTCAAAACCCATGCACTTTCGGCTTTCCTGGACAGTGGTTATGTATACCTTTCGAATTTTCACTTGATATCTCAGAGTATGATTGTTGGAAACTGTACGCCACAATCTCAAGTCTTCAATCGCGGCCGATTATAGTTTCGATGCGGGTGTATACGGCGATTTCGAATTTGGTCTTGGACTCTCAGGTTCCAGGTCGTTGGCATTGGTACATATACAGAAACCCGGAAAAATCGTACTCATATTCCGAAGAATCTTGGAGACGATTGTTAGCTGGCGTGTTGCGCTTTGTGCAAGATTGAGTCGGAGTGTCCGCATCTTTGTCCTGCTATCTACTTACATGTCTGGGAATATGAATATGACGATCTGCGGCAGTAATCAAGTCATGGCCATTGAATATTGATGACAGCGCCCGAGGTGTTCAGTGATTTTTGTGCTCTTCGGTTTATTGAAGCTCATGGTCCGCAGTCCGTTTACAGGAATAATGATACAATGATCAGCACATGTAGTTGTCAGAAAAATTGCAATGAAATCAGATCTCGACAGGCTTTCGAGTCGAGGGTCAATCAGAACCATCCCCGGAGAAACGACACGTAACCGCAAACCAGAATCCTCCAAGCGCAACCCTCGTATGCATTGGCGTACGCCGCTTCATATGCGAATTAATTATCTACCGGAGTACGTTCTTGCTCGGTACCACTGCCGTGCACTGTCATGTTCCCCGGTCCCGCAACTGTCGGGGCATCGTGAGTGGAAAGCTTTGGAATCCAAGGCACAAGCTCACAACCCTACAAGAAGCTCGAAAAAGGTGCTCCAGTGACATTAAGTAAAACCTAGTATACTAAGCTCACTACACAACTTTCATCTAGCTCTAACTCCGCACGATAGATCGGTCAGTATGTATACTGAATTCGCATATCGATAATAAACTTCTCCAGTTCTCGGCATTCAACTTCAACCGAGACGGCTCAAATGGTTTGTAACACTCCTCGATTCCTTCTCTGTTCGGAGGCGCGCCATGTGCATGACTGCTCGCATTCCTATCGCTCTTCACATTCAAGTCATATATCGTTGCAGGTACCCGTCTGGCATCAACTTGAGGTGAAGTGTTGTATGTCTTCCCCTAGTTCCTATGTACCCCTTGGCCCTTGAACCTTCTCTCATCATGATCTCCATCTTTGTCCCTCTTTGTCCCCATCTTTGCCACCGATAGCACATTATATACCCAAACCGCTTTCAATTGCACGGAGCCAAGTGACTGGCTCTTAAAAATATATTCCCAAACGTAGACTCAAAAATTCAAAAAAAACAAACACACTGCAAACCAACTAGCGAATACTCAAAGCGCTAGCATTTATATACTTTGAACACCTTGAATGTATGATATGATCTTCTTTGTGTGTGCGGCATAGCCTTGAGGTCGATGGGTTCAGGTGTGCACTCTCCCTGACTCTCCCTGCCTACGATCCTACAAATCCACTTCATATCAAATACAGGATGTTGCCTATGTTCAAACCGAATTATCCGTCCATCCGTTTCGACCGACGCCTCCTCGCCACCTTCACCTTTCCGGCGGCGACTTGAGCCTCGGTACTGCAAATGATTACATCCAATCTTTCGGTGCGAGAGTGTAAGAGAAGGCGATGATCTGATCACCTGGACATATTTTCGCTGCAGTGATTTAATGGGTCCAAGATGTGGTTCAGCTGGAAGATGAAACGGTCTTCCAAGGATTGAGACTGAAGAATTGAAACCGACTTACTCTTACTTTCTCACCCAGCGAAGACCTGGAAATACGGCAATGCACTCAGGGCTACTCTGGGTGCCTCTGGAGAAAATAATTGGCCGTGGAAGAGGAGGCGTTTCTCTATGTCTCTGTCTTGGACTCACTTGTCTATGGAGCTTTCTTGAGCGACTGTACGCAGTGCAGCCGCGGATCAAAGAAAGATTCAGAAGATATCACGTATATAAACTCCCAAAGAAGTTTACTGACTTCGTGGTCTCCCAGAGTTTGTAAATGACAAGGGAAAAGCTATGAGATGAAAAGCAGACGTTTCAAAGAGACCGGAAGTAGTTTTGAGAATTTAGCTCCGTTTCCCCTAGTTACTGCGGATCGCTGCGGTCGAAGTTGACTCTTAAGATGCTCAAAAGGGAGAGCGAAAGTATGAGAACGGTCATTCCTTTGAGCGATGAAGCTTGAAGCTCTGAAGCTCAATGGTCTCATGATTGTAGTGGTAGGCCCTGGGCCCTGCCTGGTATATGCCATAGAGTATGTCAACCTGGCAGAGTTATACACATATGGTGGATTTCGATGAATGGGGAAATAAACAGAGATCTCGATCTGAAATTTCAACTGCTTCGCATCAAAAAGGTCACGCGGCAACTCCCAATTTCCCCAGATCACTCTGGAACAGAATTTCAGTGCTTTCCGCCGAAACCCGACCGTGTAGCGAATGAATATGTGTGTGTATAAAAGCTCCAGAAGATGCATAGAGGTTTCCCTTCTTTCTTCTCTTCCTTTCAACGCTGTTCTCAACAGCGAGTTGTTCGCTGTTCACGTCGCGCCTGATATACATCCTATACCCTAGCTAGCATCTACTGTCGAACTCTATAATTCGCACATTTTCAGCTTGTGTTGACATCCCCACCGGTTGCGCATTCATCCGCAGAAACCCTCTGCTCACTCACGACGACTGCAATGCTCGCTCATGATACGAGTCCTCCTCGGCCTGCTTTTTTCAACGAAGGGAAGGGCATCAATTCGACGAAATCTAATCCATCCTCTCTCAAGTCCTTTTCGATGAAGGGAAAAATCTCATTTATCACTGGGCTCTTGTCAAGATCCAGCTCGAAAATCGACATTCGTGAAAGTGCCTTGGGAACTTCGTCTGATGTTCCGGAGGTGAACGAAAAAGTCGATTCAGAAAATCTAGTTTCTAAGTAAGTCTCTTACGCCTATTCTGCCCAAGACTCTCATCTCAAATCTTTATATTGTAGGAGTGTGCAACTCGAGCCTGCAACACCTGTCGAACGGAAGAACGTTGCGCAATTAAACACTGAGTAAGATTTCATTACGTCCGCACTATTTACTTCTGCTCATATGCACCCTAGTCGTTTACCTCGCTCGACCAAAATTGCAAAGCGGCTCTCTACTACCTTCAGGAAACCTTCTTCGCAAAGTCTACAACATAGCTCTCGGGTTCCTGTCCCTTCAGCTCACTCTAGACAGCTTCGCGAAGCCGCTCTCCGTGAGAGAGGTCTCCTTCCACCCAAAGATATGAGTGCCCTGGAACGTGAGCAGGATAATCTATTACCGCTGTCTCCAATCCCACAAGCGGCATACGCTGATGGTCCAAGTGAAGCGGAACGGATCAAGCAAGCTTGGGAGGTTAAGATTCAGTCAAATGACCCAGCAGACTCTAAGTGGTCGCCTAGCTCTGCTTCGAAAAATGTTGACCAACCGCTTAAGTCGGATCCTGCCAATGGATCCCTAGATTTGATAGCTGTTCGGGAGGGCTCAACTCCGCCATCTTCTCCGAAACCACCTCCATCAATTAGAAAATCTTCGTCTCGTGCTCATCTTGCTCAACCAAAAGCACCTCCGACTCGCGAGCTGCCTCCCACCCCCGTAGACCCAGAATCTATTCCCTTGCCTCCTTCGCCTCTTGAAGATATATTTGACTCGGTAGAAATTTTGTCTCGAGAGACATCTCCGCTTTCTTTAAGCCCTGCAAATATCTCGCATACATCACCGGATGAAGTCGATCTGCATCTTAGTTCGGCCCCGTCAGGTCTATCCCCAACGCCACCTCGTGCCCTTTCGCCACCCCCGTCATCTACAGACAAACATTCCGAAGAAGGTGCGCAAGCCTCTCCGAAATCGCAGAGCGATAGTCGTCCGACTCGTCCCTCTGTTGTCATCAACAGCTGTTCTGATTCGGACGAATCTGGATCAATCGCCACACCCTCACTCGACACGTCCTCACAGCTAACCTCAGAATCATCTCTCAGTCATGCTGTACACAAGTCTAAACCCGTTCCGCTGGTGAAAACTTGGGCAAACGAACCAAGCGTGCCGGTCATTGTCGAAAGCCCTATAGAGGGACACACACTAGTAAATTCAATGGATGATAATCCAATCAATGATATACCGGAGGAGGAAACAAATCATACGGGTGCTCCTTTGCTTCGAGTGGACCTGCACTCACCGAATGAGAAGCGCAAGCCCCCTTCGGATAAAGGGAGTACACTGTCTCCCAAGATTTCCTCGGACAAACAAGCAGGTGGCAAGATGAGCAGGTCGAACTCTTTAGCCAATTTTCGACAATCGGTTGTTAGCACTTTATCTCGGAAGCCTAGCTCTTTCAAAAAACCGACCTCGTTCAAATTCGACGGAATGAATCTTCCCCCCTCTCCGACAGTACCCGCTTCTCTGGCCGGTCAAAGTATCAACTCTTCGATGTCCACCCAGAGTGTGAAGTCGAAGGATTCTCTTTCACATACAGTGCCAGTACCGGTACCCCGGCAGGCACTCAGTCCTAAGATCCACAGTCGGGGTAGTATTCTGCTCGAGGCTAGTCATATTGAAGACGAGGAGACCAGAAGAATGACGGAAATGGCGTTCATGGGGTGAACGGATATTTCCATTTTGTTATTCCTCGGTGATCAGTGTGCCTGTACTCTCTTCTGCTCCCTGTATCATTAGCTTCACAAAACTGATATTCATATGGATTCTACTTATACCATCCTCATTCCTTTTTCCATAGTATATTTACATTCGAGCATCAGAACTATTCTTTCATTTTAAGGCAATATCTTACTGTCCAGACTTCACACTCATTGCTTACGCTATACAACATAAAGAAAAAAAACTGGAATAAACCTCTCCGAAATCTTGTTCTTGCAATGTTTCGTTGTCTTAACGTTCGGTGCTTCAGTACCTTCGATCGTCGAAGTGTATACGTTCGACATGGTCACTCAGTTGATTGGCCATCAATATGTTCCACCTCGTGGCTTCCTTCAAAATTTCTATCGTGTCAACTCTCATCCAATACAGACAACAATGACAGACGAGATTCAAAAGCTCAAAACGGAGGGAAATGCCTTCTTTGTGCAGAAAAAGTATTTTGAAGCTTGCGCTAAATATTCAGAGGGTATTCTTCTGGGTGTTGATGATAACCCAATTCTGTACGCAAATCGAGCAGCTTGTCGAATAGCAATGAGCCAGTACGTTTGGATCTCTTTGCTAATCGTGACAAATGATCGAATAATATCTCTTTGAGGTATATGGATGCTCTGGAAGACGCACGGAAGGTGATCGACTCTAATTCTCCCTCGCCACTACTTTTTATTCAATGAATATGTTGGCAGGCGACGGAAATCGATCCAACTTATCGACGAAAGGGTGGTTCAGACTTGCATCTGCTTTGGAGGTAGATCCTTCAGTTTTTATAACCAGCGGTAAACCCCTCATCGCTTGCGTTGAATCGTGTAGGGCATAGGTCAGTACGCTCAGAGCGTCACAATGTATGAGAAAACAATCAAAGTGTTATCTGAACTTCCTACGCCTCCAATCGAGCTGAAAAAAGAATGTGAGGTTAACTTGGCGCGTGCGCGCAAAGCCGTGGTACCATGGACTGGCAGGCCAGAGAACGGAATCGAGGTTAAAATAGATTCTGGCCTTTTGCCCTGGCAAGCTGCTGAGAACATCCTGTCTAAATCGAGTGTTGTCTCCCGGAGCGTATGTTCTTTGCCTCACAGTCTCTCTATATGATGTTGATTCATTTTTAAAGAGTGCTTGGTCAATTTTCTTTGCTAATAAGGTGTGTATATTGTCATTCAACATTGGGCGATTGCTTCAAGGTTATGCATCCTGTATAAGGACTTTATGGAAGCCTCCGGAAAACTGAAAGAAATGACGCGAGTAGGCACCTCCGAGAATTTACAAACCGTCAAAGCCAGATTGGGGGTGTGGCTCATTTATTGATATATTGTTCAACGATTAACGAGGAAGATAGGTTCTTCAGGACATGAGTAATGCACTTTTGAGAGACTCGAGGGTGTTCCGTGTTCAAGAAAGTGATTTTTTAATGAAACTGAACGACCAAGGTAGCCTGATTGTTACCGTATTGTTCCAGTTTGCTCACGTTATCATCAAGTTAGGTTTGAGGCAAATCATTTCAAAGCGTGGTCGCCAGACATTGGTCCGGAAATTCTTCAAGGGGAAGTCATGAAGCGTTTGAGAAAAGAGGGATGGGATAGTGTTCGCCCGGCTCTAACTCACATCGTCAGGTACATCGTTGTGCGCCAAATGTAGCTGATAAATCCCTTTACTTATTTCTCGTTTTGCAGACATTGGATTATAGCCGGCTTTGTCATATCTCGAGTGGGTAATAATTTTCAGCTCGGAGTCGAATTTCACAGAAATGCGTTGAACATGATAAACTGGGGGCGAAAAGTTTGGAAAGATGTTCCTAAGGCTGAACGAGGTGTGATATTTGATTTGAGCTTTCGTCGAGGTGTTTGGAATATGTATCTAGACACACTCATGGGGGTAAGTATTATCCAATGTTTGATTTCATACTAAGTATTAATAAATTCTTTCTAGGCCTCTGCCCGTGTTGGCATAGAGAATTTGGAACTTCTCGAAACCATATTTGAAGAAGCCGACGCATTACTGCAAGATCTGGAGAAGAATCCGTATGACCCCAACGATTTCGACCATTCTGACCCAGGATTCAACCTGTCATTTTTCGGAAATATCAAAGGAAATGCATTTGCGTATGTTATTCAATTGAAAATTTATTTCCTATCGCACACCAAAACCTTCGTAGTTCCAAGGCATTGTATCACAATATGTTGGGCAACTTCGGTAAAGATCAAAAGGTCGAGACTGTTAGGAAACACTATACATCTGCCATGGAACTCTACATTCTAGCTGCAGCTTGTTTACCCGAAGACGATGAGAATCATCCCTGTAAGTTGTAGTAATTCATTCTTTGTCTTGCATATCTACTAATACAGTCTATAACTCCTACCAAGGGTATCTCAATTGCGCATACAATTTCATGGAGACCGCAGATGCACCTACCTCGCTTGTGATGGATGTCTTGGAAAAAATTCGGATATCAGTTCCAACTATGCAGAAGATCTGGTGCCAGAATCCTTCTCATACGAAGAAATTTAGAGAGGATGTTTACGTCAAGTTGCTCAAGATTGAGGAGCATGCCAAGTCTCTTATTGCACAGAAAGTGATAATGCTCGAAGGACCCTTCAATTGGTCCATAATAAAAACTCTACCCTTGGTATAATGACGCTGTCGCTGAGTTCTACATTCTAGCATGTATTATTTTTTTTTTCAGTATGTACATATGCATCCAAGAAGATGCGATCATCTGTATAAGTGTATCACTCGAAGTATCCGATAGCCTATGGTCGAGTTCGGAAGATGATTTGAATAAGCATTCACTGTGGGGATGAGCCAATGTCTTCGCGGTGAAAATCTAGAGAAAATGCAAGGATTTTTACCAAAATTCATCAAAAATCCTGGGCACGAATTTTAAAACTTTTCGTGTGGCGATTATTGTGAAGCTATCGTGAATTTGGCGGGGGGCCGTGCTTATTTTAAATTATCTTTTCATAATTTTACCATAACCTCAGCTCAATTCCTTCAAAATATCTGCTGCCATATTTTTGTACATAACCTCGAGATAAAACCCACATTTTCGCCTCGAGGAAATCGGCTCATCCCCACAGTGATTGGTACTACGATATATTCTATAACAGTTGGGGGCTGTTGCGGGGGGCTAAGTCGGAATACAATACTTTCTTGCCCAATCTCATCTTACCACTTTTCACTTTTAGTGCTAGCTAGACATTTTCAGTGGCAGTTATTCCAATGATGTCGGATGGAAAGTGCATAATCACTATGATCTGGAATACTAATCCGCTGAAGAATTCCCACTACATACCTTGCCTCCTACCATACATACCCTGTACACAAATACTTCTGAGTATCGTTGCACCAGCGAGCAGCACTGCGGCTATATCCATTTACATCAAAGCTTGGCGGTGGGTTATTGATAGATCTGACCAAAGGTTCTATGCTAAGTACCCAACTGTGGAACTGATCAGATACAACACTTGTATGCGTTACGGTATATGTTTAGGAGGCGCTGAGATAGAGAGATAGAAGCAGTTTCACGAGGACGATGCTGACGGAGGACTGCATAAATTTGAGAGAGTTAGGACTAAGAGCCTGCCTTGAAAGTTTGAACATTGACAAGACTGCCTACCGCTTACAGCTAATCAAAGGCTTGATTTCTCAGCTAATTCTATTTCCTCATGGCTGCTGAAGAAGCAATACCGGCGGCGAAGGAATTCACTGAGAAAACAAGGTACACGTCTACAACACACCAGTCGAAATTTCTTGTCCAATCCTGCCTTCCAGACGGCGCATTACGAATCTAGAATCTCTCGCATTCTTACGATGTGAGAGAGTTTGGTAGCGCCAATAGTGTCCAATTCAACGGCGCATCTTCTCTGCCACCGAAAAGCTGCTTTTCCAGAACGTATCAAAAACATGTCATCATTTTTTGGCAAGCATGTTACCATCCCGATATCCGTCGTGACTACTAAGGATCAAATTCCAGTCAGCAATGGGGTGCATTCGACCGTGACCAGTACACTCAGACGTAACTTACAAGGCTGATGATGAGTGATGATGTGATCACGCATGACCAGTATTGTGGCTAGTTCTAAAAGAGTCTTGGATTGTCTCGGGTCGTCTATGTAGCTTCGAAGGCTGTAGCCTGAGGTACCTCTAGTTTGCCATGAAATCTACAAGGGAGGGATCGCCGCGGCACTGTAGAGGTCTCATTGTGAGTTCCCATACAAGTGAATACTCGCACGGGACTTGGCGCAAAGAGGAAGGCCAGTGGAGACCAGCAGATGATAGATCGGAGAAGCATTTAGACTTGTGTGTACTTGCTTACTTTTTCTGGGGTAAACCATCAAAAGATTCTAAAATCTTCCTCGTGATTTGGTAGAAATCAACGGCGAGATTAATTTTTGGCGTTGTTATGTTCAGAAGTTGGATTCCAGTGTTGTGATTTTGTAGCATTGGACATGAAGGCTTGATAATTGCGTGAATGAGGAGAGGTCAAAGAAATTTGGCTAGTAGAGCGCGTCTGAGAAGATGAATTATCGATACTTGGCCTAAGACTAGAAGGTTTTGAAATCACCTTGTTGAAGCCACAGAAAATGTATCATTAGACGTATGGAATTAGAGGTCCAGCACCAGGAACTCGAACTGCGACTTTGGGCCTGGGAGAGTCATAGAAGAGGTCAAGGATTACGTAATACAACTAGACGTTTACAGATCAAAGATCTAGATCCAAATTTAAATATTCAGCGGCGAGTCAGCGCCCCACAATCCTGATATATAAAGTCGTCTGACCCCCAGATTGCTCCTTCTCTATCTCTTCCACCACTGCACCTGAATACTTAACGAATATATCTCTTTCCTTCAGAAATCATGTCCAATAAATCTTCTTCAACTGATGGTAGCATCAGGCGGTCTAGCCCAATTCCAATCGTCAACCCCGCCTTCAATCGCAGAGGTCGTTCTGCCTCCGTGTCATCTGGGTCATCGAGCTCTATGAGTCCCACCTCAGAACTGACAACGCCACTATCCGGGCTTAGTCCTCGCATCACAGTTCCTTCTCCCGGAAGCTCGCCGATTCTCTCGTACTTTCTTGCCCAATCACCCACAAAAACACAGACCAGTGCTACTTTACCTTTCCGTAAATTCGGTCCCGCGCCCGTGTTCGAAGGTATGTCCAGTATCGTGTTATTTCTCAGCAACTATATTCAACCTCTTTTGTAGAAGATGAAAGCAATCAACAATCAATGCCTCCTGCTGCGCACCATGCTCGTAGAGCCAGTATGACCGTTGCCGATCGTTTCAGCCAGCCTAACAACACTTCTGGACTACCTGAATCTCACGTGGAGCGAGGTGCTGGTCTTTTGAGGCGTCTTTCCCTCAGCACCGGCGCTCCTGCTTTTGGCAAGGTTGGCTAAACGCTCGATTCTGTCACTAAAGCTTTTCTAAAAAACAATTGTTTCGTAGCATCTCGCTGGTACACCTCAATTTATTCCTGAAGCACCTCCCAACACTGCTGTGAGCCCAACAGCTCCAAACCTTCCATACCCTCGCGACACAAAACATAGACGCGCAACTACTACCTCTTCAGCCCGTCCACACCGTGCTCCTTCTCCAATGGGCGAAAGAATCCTAAAGGGCCATTTTGATGGCTTCAACTGATGTGCTTTCTTGAGCTTCCGCAAAGCTTGCAGGATCTCTCCACTTTCATTTGCACCAACTATCATTTCCTGTATTGTCTCTTCTCTTGGGTGTATCATCATCGTACAGAATGTATGCACCCGCTGCGTACTTGTATCATAAAAACCTACTCAGTGTTGCACCGTCAACGATCTTGTTCGTCTTGTATTCGCATAACAACGCGACTGGCTGAAATTCCATACATGGTGAGTCACCGACATTGCCCTTTCTATTTACTTTCTCTGATATCATTCTGATTCATTCAGTATACCTATAGACCAAATCATGGAAAAAGCCCAAATATCTTCGTGATCGGATATCGTCGTCCCATTGTACCAGTTACCCATAGTTTGCATTCTTCTCTCGCTGCCTTGAATTCGTATGTTCTTCGCCTCTGTTACTCATACTCTCCACGTATTCTACAATACATGAAAATAAATGGTCTTTCGTATCTCGATTGAGCTTGATTGATATGAGTTTGAGAAGACTTCGTCTCTCCAGCAACCTGGCCCAATTTCAATTTAGTCTTCCTGCGAGTGGCGTTGGTCGTTTCGCAAATATAATTTTACGTTTAACGATCGCCAATGTGTTCCATTGTACTGGGGGGGAAGTCGAGCTTGATTCAAAATCAACTATTCTTTCCTCACGATCGTCCATTACCACATCCTCATCCCCTCCACTGTCCTCGCCAGTCCACCGGGAATCAGATATGCGCACTGGTGCTGGTGATCGATGAAGCACAGCCAATGGTTTTGGTAAATTGACGAGCTTTCCTTCAATGAGATGATGCCCAATTCGAAGAGTTGACCGTTTCTGCCATGCAGCAATCAGCGAACCTCATAGATATACCAAACAGCTTGCGCTCACCATGTCATCATCGATAGTCAGAGTTCCAATGAATTTGCCATCACGTTCATTAGGATGTGAGGAGTCAACTTCGAGTGCCCCTTGGAGGTCTAGCAAGACCACTTCATCATGAGATATCTTTAGGAGTGATGGTGGTAGCTTTTGCAAAGAGGATGTCGATGGATGTCGATCGAATGTCACGGGTATGAGCATGGTAGTTAATCAAGTAGAAAAAACAACAACGCGATATTGGACCTGCATGTATTGAACGGCGGCAGTTGAGGAGCGTTGACGCGATTTCTCACGGGTACTCTCCAAATTTAACCCAAGCACTGAAGCAGTACATCTTAAAGTTGCTGTCAGGATGGCTTTTACCAACAAGTACTGCCCTATATTTGAACCTAATCAGCTCAATTAATTTGTTCCAGTAGTGCTTCAATTTTTGGCGCAAAGCCAAACAATCCACCAGCCACAGGGAGCTCATTATTTGGTCAACCTAATACTACTGGAAACTCTATCTTTGGGTCATCCCAGCCACAAACTAACACTTCAACCGCAAATAGTTCATTTGGTGGCAGTAATGCGTTTGGCCAACAAAATCAGCAGCAGCAGCAACCTGCCGGTAGTCTATTCGGCCAGACTCAGCAGCAGCCAGCTACCGGAGGAAGTATATTTGGGCAACCCGCTGCAGGAGGAAGCATCTTTGGGCAACCCGCTCAAAAACCTGCGGCAGGATCCAGTCTATTCGGACAATCGACTCAACAGCAGCCAGCAGCAACAGGGACAAGTCTGTTCGGTCAGCCCGCTGTTCAGCCAACTGGTAATCTGTTCGGGCAACCTGCTCAACAACCAGCCGCTGGGAGTACGAACATTTTTGGGCAATCGACGCAGCAACCTTCGACGGGTGTTGGTGGTAACCTCTTTGGACAATCTACGCAACAACCTGCCGCTAATACGAGTATATTCGGACAATCGACCCAGCAGCCGGCCCCTGGAGCGAGCATATTCGGTCAACCAGCCCAAGCAACACAATCGGCTGGAGGTACAAGCTTATTTGGACAACCTGCACAACAGCAGCAACAAGGGACTAGTACTTTTGGCGGAGGTGGTGCGTTTTCATGCTCAAAATAATCGTCCTGATATCCGATTGAATTCCCAGGAGGATTTGGAGGTGGAGGAGGTTCGACATTGTTTGGTCAAAAACTTGGTCAGCCTCTACAACAGTAAGTTTCACATACGAAAGTACATCAATCTTCTGAACATTTACTAGGTCTAACTTCGGTGCGCCTGCTGTCCAGCAGCCTTCAGGTCCCCCTCCATTTTCGAGGACCACTAAATTCAACGACTTATCGGAAGGGCTCAAGAAGACCTTCGAGGAGATCGAGTATGTTAATTTAGAAAAAACAAGAATTTCTCAGCGAATTTCATCCCTAGCTCCCATATTCAAGGGCGAATTCAGATAAGCAAGGATCTTCGGCAGAAGAAACTTGGTGAGGAGGCAACGACAGGCCAAGAGCTAATTCGAGTGGTGCAAAAAGTGCGTGCATCGTTTTCCAGTATTCATTTCTCTGAATAACATGAGTGTAGGATCTCAACCAGACTGCATCAACGATTCGAAACGACCTCCATGTCGTCAGGGACTTGAAAGCGAAAGCAGATCAGGCTGTACATGATACTATTATATCCACACGAATAGTAGATGGATTCAAGAATTCTCAAATGAACGGTGCCTATCTGAAAGACCACGCCTCATTTCCCCTTGAGTGAGCTTTGCTTCTTTCACAAACATGAAATGCTTAATAGTTTGCAGGTTCTTCACTCGAGTTACGAATCAAATACGTGAACGGCTTGTCTGGTATAGAGCAACGATCGAGGTACGATGACATCTAACTCAGAATCATTGCGTGTT
The DNA here is from genome assembly GCF_021015755.1 of Lentinula edodes. Taxonomy (NCBI): domain Eukaryota; kingdom Fungi; phylum Basidiomycota; class Agaricomycetes; order Agaricales; family Omphalotaceae; genus Lentinula; species Lentinula edodes. The sequence continues at coordinate 18,893 of NW_025764377.1, forward strand.
CATTCTCCCCCCATAGCAAATTGAGCGTAAACTATCATCCATGTCAAACCAGACACATATCACTCCACAAGGTACGTTTACTACTCTTTTTACATCCAAGTCTTGAGTTTGACGAGCGTTCGTCTCTTCGTAGGTATAACGACCACGTTGCAAGCACAACATTCAACTTTCCTCGCCCTTGCTTCGAAGACAGCCGCGCTTGATACTGAGCTACAAAAGATCAAGACCCTTTATACTCAACTGTGGCGTGCACGTACGGGCAGTGTTCGGGATCCTTTCAACAGTGTCGGGGTGAATGATTCAGGTGCTAAGCCAGATTTTGGTCTGAGTGGTTTGAGTGTCCGATAGACTCAGACCATACCTATAGAGAGAACAATTGTCTATGTACTTCGTAAGTTTTTTTTTTACAAAGTATGTAAGTATATGTTCACTAGAGCGCTAGTCACCTTCCCAGCAAAATGCAAAACAAGAAATATGGATATATACATATATGTACAGATACAAAATCAAAAAACGATGAGATAATCGCTACAGAATGCTAGTGCTACCAGTCTTCATAAAACCCTCTCGCCCTCACGGGTGCAAATTGTCCAGCTGCTGGATTTCGCGGGGGGACGGCCCCAGTCGGTGTAACAGGGCTCGGTGATCTCCATTTTCCGCGAATATACCTGCGCTCGCCCATGTCCAATACCCCGGGAACAGACCCTAACGGTGTAAATGACCTTGGATTCTTCGAAAAAACCATCTCAGGCTCCAAATCCATATTGATAGGACTGGGACCAAGCTCTAACTCATGAACAGGGTGCACATGAACATGTGCCTTGAAGCTCGACATTATCACCGCTTGACTGGCGCTACGACTCCCACGAGAAGCATTGTGTCTGCTCTTTGTATCCGCATGTTTCCCATGTTCGTCCCTCTGCAAATCAGCGTTCGTCGCATGAGAATCTGCAGATTTCCAGCGAGGGACTGGGGTTGGTCTCGAAGCGTGTCTGCCACGAGCATCCATGTCCAAATCCATGACGGAAGGACCCATGAACTCGCCTGATGGTGGACGTGAGTTGAATACCATTTCCCCAATGTCCAGATCGACATCTGGATCTACAGAGGTGCTGAATGCACCGAGACCACCTGGTCCATCAAACCCATCATCAGCGTAGACCCGGGAATCGTCAACAAAACCTGCATCAGCGTAACCAATATCTTCAGTCAAAGATGGAAGAGGTGGTGAGGTCAATTTAAAGGTAGATCCTTGCGCTAGATTGGGAGGTGAAATACGCCGAGCAATCGTAAGTGGCTCAATAGGATTACTTTGGGTTGAAAGGAAAGCGGGTCTGGTGGACAGTGGTTGAAGTATATTGTCAGTCCGGATTGTGAGAGGCTTCGGCAGCATATCCTTGATAGAGCCTGTGGGAGGCAAGAGTAGAGGAGAAGAAGTCAATTCGTAGGTAGGGGAGTCTTCTGTATCCGAGGTTGGAGCTGAACGAACAGTCATGGAGGAGCTTGGATTGTGCAGCACAAGCTTTTGTCGTGTCCTAACCGATTTGGACAAAGAGGAGCCTTCTTCCGTATCTGAGCAAGGGGCAGACCGTACGACTTGTTTGCTTTTCCTAGTCACAACAGAATGGTCGTTTGAACTAGATACCGACGAGGATGTATCCCGAATGTCTCTGACATCGTGCAGAATCATGGAAGAAAAGTTTTTGGTCTGCGCACTGTGTGATCTATTGTGTGTATGCATGCGAGCACTTCGACTTCGACTACCACTCTTAATCGACTCCACACCGCTGGCTATAGTGGAAAATTGACCATTAACCTCGTTAGCCGTTTTGATGACGTACGAGCTTGATGTAGGGTCAAAAGAAAGCTGAGGTCGAGAAATAACATCTCCTCGACCGACGGCTGAATTAGTGCGTGAACGAACTTTCGACGAAGCTCCACGAGAAGAAGAACGAGGTCGTGGTCCTGCTAATGAGGCCCCCACAAGTTTGGGCAATGAAGGAGGGGGAGGGAGAGGTCGAACAACTGATCTCGTACCACCCGATGGTGAAGATAAGGCAGATACTGGGGTTGTTCTTTCGTTGTGAAACGAGGCGTCGTGTAATGGAAGGGGTGCAGGTACATGCGTAGGCCCAATTGGAAGGATCACTTTTGACATGCGTTTCGGAGTGAAAGAAGTGGAGGAAGATGTTGAAGACGCCGTGGAGTTAGACTCTGACGGAAATGGACTGCAGTTACTGGCAGCAGATAAAGGTGGTGATTGTAGGTGTAGGCCTGTTGTATTGATACGCGGAGGCGAAGGGGGACCGGATTGTTTTCGGGCAACGTTGCCCTCCGAACCCGAACCTGTGCTGAATACGGGTGCAGGTAATGGCCTGTTCAATTCATGCGACTTCGCTGCTGAGACTTTGTTGGGATTTGTTGATGGAGGTAGTTCTGTTGGATTGGTAACGTGGAATCGCGGACTTGGCCGAGCAGATGATGTGACAGAGACAGAAGTTGATTTTGGTCGAGTCTGAGACGCTGAAAATGTTTGCGATTGAGAAGAATCTGCCTGGGCTGATGATAGAGGCAGTACAGGCGGTCGTGCTACAGCACCGGTAGGAAGAGTATTCCTCTGTACGCCAGGGGGAAGGGACTTGGTTCGTGAAGCCGAATTGGCAATCAAGCTCCTCAGATTGCGTCGGTTTCGTACAGAGGAATGAGATATTGAATCAGATGAGCCGTCTAATGGTGGAGGCATCTGACTGGTCATTACGGCCATCTCAAAGCCTCAATTCTACATCAAATGTTAACCGCTATGAACAGAGTTGAGATCAAGTAGCCTTTGCCTGCTTACGAACAGTCAAGTTTGGTTTAAACTGACAAGAACAAAGTTCATATAACTTGAACGCACAACAGCAGGACAAACGCACCTCTTTCAAAAAAAGGTAGGTAAACAGAGAGCAACCAGATTTACACTTTCATCACAAGCTAATGGTGATAGTAAGACATCAAGGAAGAGAAGAATTTGGGCAGCTATAGCTCGAGGTTGTGACACTTAGGATCATTTGATGGAGGCACAAGTGCACTTGTCAACAAGAACTTGAAACGCCCGGAAGCAGAAGGGCTTTCGTTCCCTTTTGGACACGAAACACACGAGGTCAGCAGCCTTGCCGATCGCTCGCTCAAACACATTGTAGCATAGCGTTTTTTGCTTTATCTAGTTTTTAAACTTTCCCTCGCCATTATCCTTGTGAGTAGCGACGGGAATCAGCTGTTACAATCAGACAAACGCAAAAATGTCACTTCAAGTCGATGGGCAGTCAATCAATTGCAGAGAACACCGCATACATTCGTGAAGTGAAAATCGATAGATAGATCTGAACCTGGTGGAAAAATGGACAGCCTCGATGATCTTATGACGGTAAATTTTGGTAAACTTGGTAAGCTCGGTCACGCATGGTAAAAATCATGATGTCCTCTGAAAGATCCAGCGGAACGCCCATTGAAGGGTCTTTGATTTCGAACAAAACCGACCATATAAAGACTGGCGGACACTCTGTTCCCTCCTGCTCTTGAACTTGAGTCCACACCTACATATCAAAATCCTCCCCGGAAAACAGAAATCAGTATGAAAATGAATAACGTTCACATTTTAATTCGTGTCAGACTCGTTGAAAAACTAGCCTTGATGTGCCATGGTGCTGCGAGACACAACGAGACCATCCAGAAGCTTGCATTCTCCAAATCCAATGTTCCACCATAGCATGGAAATCCCATAGCATATTAGCTCGAAACGTAGCTTCATTTGATAGTGATTCGGATACGATGGATATTGGAGAAATACAATTTTTGAAGATAGTAATCGAGGAGGGTGGAAAGGGGTCTAAGAGATCCTTGGAGTTTACGAATGGCACTCGGCACTCGATCGATTAGTGCTGCGCGTTAGAGATGTTCGGACGGACGCCATTGAGAGCTATGTGTCAAGTGTAATTTGAGTTTCTTTTTGATACGTGATACTACGTGATATGAAGTGAAGCAGAGGGATGTTGGGGATGAGCGTCAAATTTCTGCACAAACATCGTTACCTATCGTTACAGATCGTACGTCGGCAATGCAGAACTGCAAATCGTATGGAGCCGACGTCAGTTTGACTTCGAACACATTTGCGTTTGCGTTGCGCGGAGTTTACTACCTTACATACCTTGCTAGCGAGAAGGCAGGGGAAAATATGTCTCTTTGGTTTCCCCTGCTCAGTCTGAAGTATCTGTGGGCGAGTCACGCGAATAGAGTCGTCCCAATTAGCCAAAGCGTTGTCAGTAGAGGAGTTCAGAGCATCAAGTGACTGGAACACCGAATAGAGAACTGATCTGAACTGATGTGCAAGTATTGCGGTCACGATTCGTTGGTGTCACGGTACCCGTTGCACACCGTGACTCAAGAATCAACGCTTTCCTAAAACTATCTTCTTGATCGCTTCAACAAGACGTTCAAACAGGCTTCGACGCCTGTCTGCGACACCATAATCATCATTCAATGAACAATGCTTCCACCCAATTCGTGTTCGGTACTCAAAGAATAGTTGAAACCGCAGATGAACTAGCGAATCTTATAGACGGACCGCCTATCAAGGCAGGCAGGAAGCCTGAGGTACCCCGGTTTCAATCTCGGAATGAGCAGTCGCCCTATGTATCAGTGTTTGAAGGTTCGTACTATGGCTAAGCTTCCCGTAGTCTCATATTGAAATGTACTTTTATGTAGATATTGCGAACCAGATTTACGACTTTGAATCAAATCTTTTGAGCAAAGAGGAGGAGAACGCGCTCGTTGCTTTCCGAAGACTCGAATGTACGTTCAACATACCCTCTGCTTCTGAACGAAATTCAAGGAAGCTTCAGACCCTTCAAGGTATATTCTTATTCGACTTGGATGTCGAAAACCCGGATGGCATACCCGGAGATCTCTGAGCAAATATGTGTCAGAGGTTGGCGAATGTGGCATCAACATTGCCGTTAAGGAACTGTGTATGCCTGTGTCGGAAATAATCAAACATAGCGACGGAGTGAGTGTGAAAGAGGAAGTGAAGGTGGAAGTGAAGATGGAAGTGAAGGCGGAAATGAAGACAGAAGTGGATATTCAAGGGGTAAAGGTGGAGCGTGAAGTAATTGACTTGACAGAGGACTTGGATGATGAACCCAAGACTTGTCCCAGCTTGCACATCCCTTCCTCGTCGCCGTCAGAACTCCGAAGTCTTTCATATCTCTGCGAAGACGAGGCTCACATGACCCTCGATGAAGCCCTTGCTAGGCTCTCAGTCGACGAAGTAAAAAGTCTAGTCAAGGACTGCAAAGTGAAGGCAAGATTGAGCACGGTGAGTTTTGTTTATCCTGACTGCCAATCCCTAATAGCCAATCCGTCAATTAGAAGGATGGATTGATCCAAGCTCTGAAAAGGCATGCTCACTCCCAAGGCAATCTATCCACAATGATGCGACCTCATGCCAAGCAACGTTCACCTCGTCAAACACAGCTGAGTTTCTGTCCAGGTGCTTCGTCCTCGATCACCCAGGAAGCGAGATTACAGCACATGGCGGTGCAGAAACTTGGTATCTGTGGCATTATAACATTCATGAACGTCTGTGTGCTGAATTCTAATACAGGATCGTGTCTTCGAGTGAATCCCGAATTCCACAATCTGCTTCAACGGCTTGACATAATCTTTTACCGCAGGTGCGTTTACAACGTCTTCAATCCTCGATTTCCCACGGGGCCTTCATCTTTCATCTTCTACAGTACTTCGATTCCCGAAACGGTCTTCCTCAATTCCTTCCTCACAGTTTTTAAAAAACGTGTGTACCCTGCGGTCACTTCGGCACGCAGCACAATCTGGCCCACACGGGATGCATACCTCGATTACGAAGAAGGTCTCAAACTTCAAGCGATCTTTGATTCGATTTTGGAGGATACTATCGTTAAACCTAAAGGATCAATTATTCCCGTTGGTTCAAATACTCAGTTCCGGATGCCTACTTCTTCACAGACAAAGTTGGTCAAAGAGTCGATCAATGGCGCAGTCAAAATGGAACAAGATCGACAGGGGAACGAGGTTACGGTAAAACCGGAATACGATTTTGAGATGGTAGATCTGTCGACGATCCTTGGTCCCGAATTCCGGCTCGAATTCGACGAAGACGATCAGGACAGTCAGCCGAAGGCAAGCCTAGAAAAATGTACGGCAGCGGCAAGGGTTGTTGCAATCTACGACGCAGTTCTCAAATCTAAGTGGGACTTCTGCATTTCTGTTACAAATGACAAGTTTGAAGAAAGCAGGGAACCATCTTTACAGCGATTCGAACAAGGTGAGCAGATTCTGTTTTTTTTGTGACATGTTATTGATTCCTTCTCCTTGTAGGCTATGTCCTCGCTCGCCTTATTTGGAAGGTGACGGAAGCCTATGCTCTACTCCACAAATACGAAAAAGAGCTCGAAGTCCTTCAATCACTGTTGGCACAAAAGTTCTGGCGTCAAGCCAAACGAGGGAAGTGGTATGAGAGGCGTGCACTGGTTCAAGATCATCACCTTCCGAAGTTGTATAGGTCAAGGGCAGAGCGGAACGGATGGAGCAAACAACATCTGCTCGATAAAACATACAATCTGTCAATTGAGTTGAGAGAAGGCTTGTATGAGGCCATGGAGGATACGGACACTCATCGTGGTTTGTACTATCCTTGTGTCCAGAGTTATTGTTTAATGGCATTCCTCCAATAGTATATCACAAGTCCCTAGTGAAACGCCTCACGAAAGTCGAATCAAGAATGAAGGTCTCTGTCGACGACCGACATACCTATGACGTCCAGCTGCAGGACGCAAATGACATTTGTGTCTTTGCGCATAGGGCGCAAAATGCCACATGGACTGGCGAGAGATCGGCACCAAGGTGGAAGGCCAGAGCAAAAGAGGGTATCATCACAAATTGGCTGGTACGAGATGGCTTCGCGTATGCATCTGATGAGTCCGAGGAAGTTGAAGAGCCCGTTTTAAAGCCCGTAAGTCGCTGTGTATAAAACTTTCGCAACTCAGAACTGATCAGGTATCAGCCCTCTGGAAAATCCGTTTGGAAGACACTTGATGGGTCGTCTACTTGCAATGTTGAGACGCGCGCCCTTCAACATTATGCACAGGAGCAATATGGAGGATTTCAAGGGTTCGTCTTTTTTTCTGTCCTAGTATGTGTTGATTGGACCGTCGCTTTGCTCCGACAGTTTTCATTCAGAAACCTGCATTCTCACCACTATTTTTGGTCTACTGTTTTGGGATATTATCTTCGCAGATATTCCTGGTGCCTTCGAAACTCCATATCAAATTGCCCCTCTGGATCTTGTAGAGGATTCATTCTATTACGCTCGTAAGGAGTTGATCAAAAGTCGATTGAAGGAACTCAAGGACGGAGATGCTCTCAAAATCCTGGATAGGCATGATAAACTTTACCGAGAAAGCAAGACATGGTGTGTTGGTGTAAGATGGGATGTGTGCGGAAAGGACGAGTTAGCGGAAATTGTTGAGGTAAATATCGATCTTTCTCTTCCTCTACCTCGATTATCATTTTGAATGTAAAAACACCACCAGTGCATAGGTGGAGAAACTTTGGAGGTCATTTGCGAACTTTTTTGCCATGACTATCCTGCTCGCGCAAGTGGTGTTCCCGATCTCATTTTATGGAAACATGAAGAACGCAAATGCAAGTTCGTAGAGGTCAAAGGGCCGGGTGACAGAGCACGAGACAATCAAACGGTAAGCAACAATCGTTGATCTATTCTCAATCCTACTAAATATTCTCCAGCTCTGGTTCGATACACTTCTTGGTGCAGGGTTGGATGTTGACCTTTGCCGAGTGTTGGAGGAGAACACAAAGAATGTCAACGCAGAAAAGGAGAAACGTGACCAACGTATCGCAAGAGAAGAGAAGGCACGTATAAAACAAGAAAAGACAGCAAAGGGGACGAAGCTAGAACAACGCAAAAGAAGAAAGGCCAAGAGAGAGGAATCTGATTCAGATAATGCCGATGAGTTAGATATGGATATGGACGTGAATGCGGATGATGAAGCAGACTTTCGAGGACCTGAAAACGTGGATAAACTCAACCCATCCCCTCCTGTTACCAGAATGAAGCGGCGTCGCTCCCTCGAGGATGGTGAGGGCGAGAGAGACTCCGAGTCCCGTCCGTCCGTTCTAGCAACATTACAAGACAAAATCGCGTTTCCGGAATGGTTTTCAGTGCCCATCGTCGATATACCACATGCGAAGAGGTTAAAGACTTGCGAAGGAGACTGATATTGACCCTAATGAATGTTGTATTACTATGAGCATCCTTTATTTATCACTAACTTAAGCATCTTGCATCTTGTAAAGTTGGTGCACATACGTCTGTAAACCTAGGCACCCGGTGCGTTCACCGGCCCGGTGAGATTCCGGGCCTAATACGGACGAATTCGGAATGTTGCCGCTCGTTGTCGACGTTGAGCACAATATCAAGTCACTCTCTCGGTTTTCTCACTTCACTTAGAGGGTCTATTGATACCCCAGCACACATGCGCTATGCTAACAGCTCTGCTTCGAAGCAGGTCGCGTCAGCCATTAGGCGAAATGGTTTTGGAGTATTCAGAAGAGTAGCCAGAAGAGTCAGTTCTACGAGTCATTTTTATCCCAGTTTGAACGGTCTGATACCATTTCCGTTCTAGCATCTGGCCACAGAATCAACAGCTACACCTAAAAAGAAACCCCGGATTGTGCGCAGAATATTCTTCGCTACCGCTACCCTTACTGGATCCTTCTACGTTGGCAGTGCTTTCCTCGCATTCAACAACCCTGACTACTATGATTTCTTCTCGGAACATGTACCACTTGGTCAAACTATGCTCGAATACGGTGAAGCTAACCATTGGGATACCATGACACTGCATTCTGCGATCGACTATACTGTACGAACAGCAACCTCATTGAAGGATTTCGTAACGGAGAAAGTCAATGGGGCGCCAACAACGGTCAAAGAGGTCAAGACAATGGCAGAGAAAACCGCACACGACGCTAAAGCCGCGACCATCAGGACCATTGCGGCTTCGAAAGAGCGAGTAAAGGATGTGGCAGCACACGTTAAAACTGATGTGCAGAAGGGGGAAGATAAAGTTACTGGAAAAGCTGCGGCGATTGCCAAACACCAAAGTGAGGAGTTGATTGAGGGCCTTAGTGATCTCGTCAAAAAGGCGGAAGAAGCTCTTGCCTTGAAACCTGGCAGCAGTTCTAATCCTCCCGGTGCTCCTACCGAGAACGAGTCGACACCCGAATTCAAAACAACGGATGTATACGAGGCCCCCCTTCCGGTTGGATTTGAGCCCCCACCAGGCTTCTCTCGACCTCCTACCCCCAAAAAAGAGCCTCCTCCTCCCAAATACGTTGACCTTCCTCTTGTTGCACCTGCTGTTTCAGATCTTGCCTCTTCTGAGCCCATAATATCTCATTTAGCCGGGACAATCGATAACCTCGCCTCTTTCCTGAAAAGCAACCCCGAAGCGGCAAGTCGTGTGACTGACGTCCTTGATCTTGCGAAGGCGGATCTGTCATCACTTGCTCAGCGAATCGAAGGTGCGAAGGAAGAAGAGAGAAAAGGTCTCGAGACAATGCTGGACGAGCAAACCAGAGAGTACACCCTAAAACTTCTTGAAGTCGAGATGGAAGCACAAGACAGACTGGATAACCAGGAGGAAGAATTCAGAAAACTATTTGATCTCCGTCAGAGCCAACTCGTCCAAACTTACCGCCAGAAATTAGAGGAGGAATTGAAAACTCAGACTGATCTTATCAACGAGAGGTATGTTGCTACGCTTTGAACGAATCTTGGTCAGACTGATGAATATACTTTGAGACTCAAAAACGAAGTTATTGCCCAGGGCATCGAACTCCAACGTCGCTGGATCCGCGAGATTAAAATGCGCGTAGAGGAGGAGCGTGGTGGACGTCTTGCCAAAATTGATGAATTATCCACTCAACTCAAGCGTATTGAAAGAGTTGCGCTCGATAATTCTGCTTATCTGGATGAAAACATTCGTATTCACGCGCTCTGGTCCGCCATCCGTGCACTCTCTTCATCCGCCCTCTCCTCTCATGTTCGGAAACCTTTCCGAGAAGAGCTTCGGGTAGTGCGCCACATTTCTGCTGCCCGTGAAGATCCTGTCGTGTCAGCTGCATTAGAAACTCTAGAAACTTCAGAGATCCCTGATATCGGTGTAGAGCCCTTCGCCGACCTTGCATCATGGTACACAACGTCCGTTGCTCCCAAAGTGAGCACTGTAGCATTGGTGCCAGATCAAGATGCCGGTTTGCTCTCACACCTCGCAAGTCATCTCTTGAGTTCCTTCCGGTTCAAGAGACATGGTCTAGTGGAGGGTAATGATGTGTTGAGCGTATTGTCACGGGCGGAGTACTATTTGAATGAAAAGGATCTCGATTCTGCTACAAGGGAGCTGAATCAGTTGAGTGGAACTGCTAAGGTCATGTTGAATGATTGGTTAGAGGCTGCTAGGAAGCGTCTAGAAGTTGAACAAGCCCTTGAAGTGAGTCGTCTCCATCGTGCATGCCGTTGGACCCCATTGACGCAGGACCAGGTGGTGCATGCTCAAGCAACTCTCGCCTCATTGCTCATCGTGTAACGTTTTTCATGTTCGCAATCATACAGCTAGTCCGTTGATCATAAAACAACCGTAGAGTAGATAGATTACATGATAGTCAGTTCCGTCAAGCTTCAGGCAAGCATTGAAGCAGATGGAGGGATAGAACTCCCCGTCAAAGCACATTCGCATATAACCTGGGCTCGCCTTACCACAGTCTGGGTATGGTCATGAGAGATATACAGTGCGAATAGTATATCATACATACCTGAATCATCTCTGGCTCCTGCCCGGGTATAGCAGGACCTCTCGACACCTTCACGAGTCCCGGAAATACAGTGGCTCCTACACGGTCGATGTTTCCTGCCTCACTTCTCATACAGCGCTTCACCAACTCATTCTGGCGCGGGGAGAGCGTGCTGCCTAACTCAGGAACAAACGCACGATAAAATGCATCTCCTGACGGTGCATGGGAGCCGTGAATCATACGAGAAAAATCATACGCTGCATCAATGATGGATTTGCCTCCTGTAGTCGGGAGAGCACCGTCCATGCACTTCAACAGAGCTGGCATATGTTCCACCAAGACACTAGCCGTCATGTCTGGAGAACAGCTATCAACAGCAGCAGAGTATGTTTGTCTTCTCCAAACAGATGCTATAGTTGGATCTCCTGCGTTTTTATCGGTAGGAGGTCCTCGGCGGGTGAGGGAGTATGAATTACTTACTGACAAAGATGTGTTCGTGAATCCGAGTGAGCTGATCGTTCGCCTCAGGTGAATTTGTCACGACCAGACAATTAATGATTCCTTCTGAGATCTTCATTCAAATTGTGAGCATTCTTAGTGTCGAGGACTGAGCATGTGCACATACAGTTTCCGATATAATGTGTCTCAATAATGATTGCACTTGTATGGAAGAACCATCGTAACGAGGCGCGGTCTCCGTGATCGTAGATGCCAGATCGTTCAAGATTGCACCACATAGGTCAATGAGCGACACAGGAGAACTACGAACAATATCAGAGGCCCATCTATTGATCATCTTTTCCAATTGAGCAGCAGCATTCTGGAGGATTGACAATTTAATAGTATAACTCAAGTTCAACAGGAGCAAGATAGACGCGCACTTTGATAGAGAAATCATCCACTGAATTACCCGACTTGCCTACGACTCCTGCAGAACCCCCTTCAAGCAGTGCGATTCGTGCGCGCAGCTGAGCAACTTGTCTTTCTTGTTCCTCAAGTTGGGCCCTTTGCTCCTCAACCTTTTCGTGTGCTATGCGCTGGTAGATCGGTCAACATTTGACTATTTGTTCAGATCTGGGCTCACGAAATTTGTCAATGCATATCGATACTGCTCGCCAGATACGACATCTTGTTGCATTTGTAATGAGTTTATACTCTGTTGGTAGGCCATGGATATAGATAGAGATTGAAAAACAGGCCAGTTTTAACTGCCAGTCTCAGCTCTGATACTATTGTGACAGAGGTACATGACAGTTACAACCAAAGGCGCTTATTTTGTGCAAAAGTAGGCGCCTTTACGCGCTGGTGTAACATCTTACTGTACGGAACTTTTGACTTGTCCTCAGCAATGTTACTTAGTACATAGCAGTATCGATATGACATGGCCCGCGGTATCATATCGTTCGAGTCTTTGCTTTCCTCGAATATAGCTGTGTATGTAGTCATCTTGCCAATAGTCGTGATCAAATTGCAGTCAAAACGGCAAAAACTGAGGACCGACCATCACTTCCCAAAACATTGAAAGGAAGAGTAGATTGAATCCCGAGATAGTCGAGGCCCGAATCTATAGTTTCATGGTGCTATTTTGAAGTTCGACCGGAACTGACGGGAACTCAAAGGCCACAAATGTCCGGGAATTGACAGCCAAGGAAGTGGTTAAAATAGAACGATGTCGAAAGCTCCGGTCAACCATCTTTGTCCAGTATGCATCCTTCTGTGTCTTTCGAATTCTTGCGATGCCAAATCAAAGATTCTCCTTCAGCGTACCCAATGGACGAAGGGTTAAAACTTGGGGGAAGAAAATAGATCTTCGCGCGCATTTTCCTCCATCCTTCGAGAAAAATGTGCATCGAAAAAAGTAACTTCAACAGCGCGTGACCAGCTCAGGTGCTGAAGATCCATGAATAACGCTGACTAGCAGCCAACTTGAGGTGATGAAATATGTCCGTTGTATGAGCCTTCTCTTGAGATCCAGATTACATTCGCAGCAGATCACATAGAAGCTTTTCTTGTGGCTCTAGGTCAAGCATAGATACATTGGCATTCTGCAGGCGGGTAGCCAATTTGTCACAGCCTTGACAACTTGTAGGATGACTGAGTGCTGCAAGAATTGATGGACGGATCGCGATGAACTTCAAGTAAGAGCCTGGATCTGAAGTCTTGATGGTGATCTCAAATCAAAGCTTTACTCATCGGGTGCAGATGTAGATTGTTATGTTAAATAAGTAGGCATATGTACTACTGGAAGTGTATTCAGTTTCAGAAAAAGATCAAGATGGACATATTATAAAACAGAACGACGGGCCTCAGTATTAAGAATGTCTGTTCTTCCTGGTCCCCAGCTTATGGAATCGTCGTTCGATAATTTCGTCTATGGAAACAGCAGCTTGCCGCAATCTGTAACGTCCTTACCAGCGTACACCCGCCGTCTATCGCCACCGTCTAGAGCTCACCGCCAGTTGACAGAGCATGTCGTAGAATTATCTTCCGATAACACCAATAAACGCGCTAAACCTTGGGCAACTCTGCGAGTATACAGCAAAGCTCCAGCGGGGTCATTGCCGACTTTTCTGGAAGGAGAGACAATCACAGGTTCCGTAACCTTGAATTCAGACATGAATAACAGTCGACATGTATCATGTGTGAAGGTTATAGTGAGTTTTTCGCTTGTGGAAGAAAAAGGACAAGAAGAGGTTTCGGCGACGTCGGACCTGACGGAGGGCTTTCGGCCTCTGTGCCCGACGGTTCTTGGTCTAATCGTCGGCGGCCCGATTTCTCTGACAGTGACAAAACCTTTAGGTCAGAGGAGAATTGTCTTCCGGGGTTCTTGAGGTCGACCGCATCACATTTCTCGAGACTTCAACGACGCTCTGGACGAAAGATGCGGATGCGACGAGACGGAACGGAATGTATTGGCCATTCTCTATCCACCTGCCTGGTGAAATTATGGCACCGTCTGGTAGGATGAACGATGTTCGGGCATATCCTCTTCCTCCTACGTTTATGGAAAGAAAGACCCGTGCATGTATCCGGTACAATCTTATTGTGCATATTTCCCGGAGTAAATTCAGGGAGGATGGTAATTTGCAGTTGACCTGGATTTATACCCCCACCACGAAACCAGAGCCTCCCTCTCCATTGCGTCAATTGGCTTATCAGGAGAATAGTCCTCTCTTGGGGCCCCAAGTCGATCCAAAGGGATGGTATACTCTGCCTTCGGCAAAGGTTTACGGAACTTTATTCAAGAATAGAATTGTGGAAGTGACACTGAAGCTCTCACTTGCGCAACCGGTGCTGCCCTCATAATATCCTCCTTCCTATCATTACTCTAACCTGTTTTCTATTTCAGCTTAGCTACACGCGGGGCACCGTAATCCCTCTTTCACTAATGCTCAGTTCTATCGACTCTCAAGCCCTAGATTTGCTATCTACCCGCCAAGCTCTGACAGTGAGGCTGCGCCGCAAGGTCTCTTATAAACGTGCACAAAATCTTGCTGAAATCAACGCTCCATGGACTAGTGTAATCCCAACAGAGCCAACCGTCGACTTTGCTGACGCAGTATGGTGGCAACGACCAGGAACTTTGAATTTGAACGAAACTGGCCCCTTGCCGGTCAAAACGAGACTCTACAGAGAACTGGAAGGAGAAATATTACTTCCAAAAAGTTTGAAACCGACATTTCACATATCCCATTTCGGTATTGAGGTAAATACCAACTTATCGCGGCAGTGCTCAATAAATTTGACAACAACATTAGTATTCTGTCGTGATGCTTCCCTTCGATACTACTGGTTTCGTTCCTTCTACACCTGCGCAGAAATTCCACAATGGTCCAATTCTCGAACAGCGCGTGGAGATCGTAACAATGTTTCCCAAGGGTCCACGGCCTATCTCTCATTCTCCACCACAATATCGAGAACAGATCGCCCACCCTAATCGGACCTCTTTGCCTCCCTCTCGAGCCTCCCTCTCTCCATCTAGAGGATGACATTTGTGATTGACTCAAAAGAATTATGAAACGTGTTACAAACGCTTTGCATCCTTATCGTCACAATGTAGGATGTATGGATTTATTGTGTCTCCGAATTTTTTACATGTACTTAGACGAACCTATCACTGTCTACATATACTAGCTATACCGTTCATAACTAACTTGGAGCCCTTTTCTTTTTCTAAGCGCTAAGGCGCCTACAAGTTTTGATACTCTTGAATGTGCTTCCAGTACCACGCGGTACACCCTTTAAACCGACTGTCATGATGTTAAAGCATCAAGCTCTTATCTTCGCTCCTACTAAGACTCTATCATGGCGTCACAAGATAGTGAAGAGAAGCACAACGAAATTTCTGTTGATGCTCTGGCTTTCAAAGACCTGAACGACGCTCAAAGCTCTCAATCAGAATGGACCACGACACGCGTGGAACTCTGGTAGTCCTGCTCAGTATAGTTTACCCATTTGCGACTGGTACTGAAGCGGCGGCTATGTATAGGAGTTTTTATTTATTCTATGTTGGCAATAATGGCCTGTCCGGGTTCAATTTTGGGCCATCGCAGTTTCAAAATCTCCTGTTTATTGCGGGATACGACCCCAGTCAACCACCCTTTACGTTGGCCTGTGGTGACGGTGATTGTGTGCTCCCGTATCTCGGGAAAGTGCGGGACAGTAAGTGCGCGACGGTATCTGTTCACTGATGCGCTAAATATACGGTGACAGTAAACGCAATTGTCCTTCTGACGAACGGTATTAGTTTTGCAATACAAGCCGCATTGCTGCTTCTCATTGGAGCGTGGGCTGATTATGGACGCTGGAGGTGATCCCCACTTCTTTCAGACCTTGATTTGCATTTGTTGAAAATTTTCCAGACCAAACATCACCATTTTCTTTACAATACTAGCGGTAGCCGTGTCTTTTGCCTGGCTGGGCGTTGACGATCCGTCGCAGTGGCGGGCAGGAACCGCACTTTATATATTAGGCTGTGAGTCTTCAAGCCTCTTCAAGCTCTAATAGCACTGGTGTTTCCAAATTTCGCTGACATCCTTTCTACGAGCAGTAATCACATACCAGGTGAGATGAAATGCATAATTGCCTGTATCAACATCTTATCTGAATCGCCCATGTAGTGCACGCTAACTTTCTGGACTGCTGCGTTCCCAGGATTGGTTCGTGATCTTCCAGAGGTGAAAGAGTCATTAGCCGAAGTGAAAACTGGAAAGAAAGAGTGTGTCTCAGCCTCTCATGTGCATGTTAAAATGTCCTCAGGAAACTTCATATAGTTTAGACTCGCACGCAAAATTCACCTCTATATCTCGAAATCGAGTTTCGAACATCTCATTTACTATTCAATCCGTGGGCGAAGTTCTCATCCTCGCTGTGATGGTGGGGATCCTAAAAGGGCTCAAATCGGACTCGAGCACAGAAGCCAACACCAAGGCCTTCAGCGTGTTGATAGCTTTCTCCGGGGGAGTCTGGGGTGAGCCGTGGTCTAGGCATCAGAACTTGTTTTAATACCTCTTTCCCTCAGTCCTCGTTGCTTTACCCTGGTTCTTCCTAGAAAAACGTAGACCTGGTCTTCAAGTACCTTCTGGGTCAACTATCTTTGCCGTTGGATTCAAGCAATTTTATGTTGCCTTCAGGGAATGTTTGAGGCTGAAGCAGACGTTCCTTTATCTCATTTTCTATTTCCTCATGTACGTGGAGATTATTTCACGATGAATTCATTTTACTTATCGAATAGTTGCAGGGGAGACGTATTGAATACCACAGTGTAGATTCTATATTAGCCCTTCGCTCTTGATTGAACATCTCATCTCTACTTCAGAACCGTTGTTGGTACCCTTCAGAATAGGTGCGTTGAAGTCCTTAGGGTCTTGGTCTCACGAGTTTATATCGATCTATCCCAGTCTTGTTTCGTACTCGACCCTTCAGCTGACGCTGCTACTAATTGTCGGTATCGTTGCTCAGGCGATCGGTATCTAGTGAGCTTCCATTCATCTCAATAATTTTCTGTGTAATGTCTCATGCTGTCCCAGTACCTTCTGGCTTGTTCAAAAGCGCTTTGGAATCAGCACAAAGACGGTTTGTTCTCTCGTCAATCAAAGTTGAACGTAGTTTTAATGTGCTTTCAGATGCTCACTTTCAATGCGTGCTGGATCATTGTGAGCCTTCTAACTCAGAATGTCCTTGTGATGTCCTTGTGTAATATTACCTTGTCATCCAGGTCTTGACGATATGGGGCCTCATTGGAGTCCACACGGACAAATTCGGATTCAAACATGTTTGGGAGGTTTGGTGCGCATTTTCACATATTTCTGTACGACCTTGACATGAACTACCTACAATTTAGGGTATATCAGGTCTTCTATGGTGTTATGGTTTGTCCCTGGTGTGTTGTTGCTCGGAATTGCTGTTAATTGTCTCGGCTCATGGAAAATTTGGCGACCCGTTAGGTATGCATACAGTCAGACTATGATTAGCGAGGTTTCGCCGCTACCACAAATGTGAGCCAGAGATGCTCCCGATTGTATACGTAGTTTGAAGATTGATAAGTGACTTGAAGGTTTCTTTTTTTCGCGTTGTTCTCTGTGGTAAGTGATGTGTCGATGTACTTATTCCAAGCTAACCAAACTTTGCAGGTTGGGAAGACATCCGCCTTCATAGGACCATTTGTCTCTTCAGCGATCATTGACGACTCTTCGAATAACAACATGCCCTTTGCATTTCTGTTTGCACTGTTTGTACCTTTCTGTTCAAGATCCGGTCTAGCTCTGACACAGTCCCTGTCAGTGGTGTTTTTAGTATGATCTTCCTCTGGTTTGTGGACGTGCCCCGAAGCCGCATCGAATGCGAAAACTTCGTCAAGGCAGAAAGTGAAAGAAGGGCCTTCGAGACTAGTGCAAGTGCGTATACGGGTGACCCCATAGGCAATGCGTGAAAAAAAAAACAAGAGAGTATCTCTGCCGTTACCTACTGTAGCTCTCCATAACATGCAAAGCCTCAAGGCGAGTAGATGTCCTCATCCCGGATTCGGGAGAAGTACAGAATTCGATAACATTGTATGGCGTGTATGGTCGTCTTTTTTTACGTCGTAGCTGTAGTACTGTACGTGTGCACGTCAATTATGAGATGAAGATGAAAAAAACTCAGATAGGCATGACGTCGACTATCCAAGTCTGATTTGGACTCAGGAGGGTAGGGATGAGAATTTTTAGAATTACTTATATATTTACTGATAAGCCAACTTGTCTACATACAGAAGAAATTTGCACCTCCAGATTGAGATATGTATGTAGCTTCAGATTCAGTCAGCCGGGAACGACGGCGAACATCATAACACTGTAATTCCCAGGATGTATTTGGCCGCATAAGAGCGGCATTCGCTCTTCGCCCTTTCTTCTTCGTAACATCTATAATGGCCCCCTCTTTGACGCACCCAACTACTGTCAACTTCATCGAGGAACATGACTTGTCTACGCCCTCCTTGCCAATGAAGGAGGCAGCGGATTATTATGGCAAAAGCGAGACGTTTACTCGCTCTCGGACATACAGTGCGGTGAGCGGATTCTGTGGCTTCCGCTTCAGCTAACCTCAACTTTGTCGCAGTCGCATATTCACGGCTACAACCCTAGACGGATCCCAGCATTTGACGAAAGTACTCATGCAAGAGCTCGCCGTTTATCTCATGATGAGAAGGCTTCCCAACCTCGACGTTTTCTAATAGACGTTGAAGAAACCATTCGTCTTGTGCTTGAGCAAGAGGATACAGATGGTGACTTCCAAATCAGTGTGACTGACGCTGGGCCCAAGGTGATGGCGTTAGGCACCGCGACGAGCAATGGTTTCAAGACGTTTGATATACGGGTAAGTAGTTGCTCTATATTGTTTTCACTATATTTTGACTCGAATCCACTCAGGGAACGTACATGCTTTCCAACCTTTTGCAAGAGTTAGCCCTTGCCCGTGACCATGGTCGAAAGAGGATCGTCCTGGACGAAGCCCGTCTCACTGAGAATCCCGTTGACCGACTGTCTCGTATGATCAAAAACTCATTTTGGCATTCTTTGACACGTCGTATTGATGGCGAAGGCCTCGAAATAATTTGTGCCGATCCCAAGAACCGTACTGGTCGCGTAAATCCCCGAATTTATGTTCCGCACGGCGAGCCTGCCATGGCTGATTATTATCGCAAAGTGGCTAGGGAAAAACCTCATCTCAACCTTGATGTCCAAGTATTACCCGTGAAGCCTGACGACCCATCCTTTGTGAAAAGCCTGAACAACAAACCAGGTATTCTAGCACTGGCAATGAACGAGTCAGATGACGGGAGGGGAGGAAAGATCCTGAAGGGTATCCCTTTCATTGTCCCCGGCGCTCGCTTCAATGAGGTACGTACCTCACCTTGTTCGTGTAGGTCGTTTTAACTGATCTACTCTTCGGCAGCTCTACAATTGGGATTCATACTTCATCTCCCTCGGTCTTCTGGTTGATGGCAAGGTCACCATGGCTCAGGGAATGGTTGATCATTTCATCTTCGAGATAAAGCACTATGGCAAGATCTTAAATGGCAGTCGGAGCTATTACCTCTGCCGAACGCAGCCACCTTTTCTTACCGACATGGCACTCCAAATCTTCAATCAACTTGACCGTTCAGACGTCGACGCTAACCGCGCATGGCTCAAGCGTGCAATTCAAGCCGCCATCAAAGAATACCATACCATTTGGGTTGCGGAACCTCGTATAGATCCAAAAACTGGTCTTTCTCGCTACCGTCCTGCAGGTCTTGGAATTCCTCCAGAAACTGAAGCTACGCATTTCACGCATATCCTCGAACCCTTTGCTCACAAGCATGGTCTCTCTATCCTCGAATTCAGTGAGAAATATAATGATGGCGTGTTGAAGGAGCCTGAACTTGACGAGTACTTCCTCCATGACCGTGCGGTCCGGGAGTCTGGTCACGACACGACGTATCGGTTTGAGAAGCGATGTGCAAACCTTGCAACTATTGACTTACAGGCTTTGTTGTACAAGTATGAGATAGACATTGGTACCGCTATTCGGGAGGTATTCGATGACGAGCTTGAATTGGAAGAGGAATTTCCCCTCGCGCCTTTCCCCATCACACCTGCGGCATATGCCAAGACCACTCGAGAAAGCTCAAAGGGCAGGTCGCAGAGCAGTGATGAGTGGTTTAAGCGTGCAGAATTTAGGAAGCAAATGATCGACAAGTATCTGTGGAATGACAACAAGAGTCTTTACTTTGATTATGACACTGCGAAAGAACAGCAGATATTGTACGAGAGCGTCACTGCATTGTGGGCGCTGTGGGCTGGTTGTGCCAGCGAGGAGCAGGCATGGAAGCTGGTGTATGTCCCTTTCTGGTTTAATCATTTTCCATCGCAGTTCTCATATATCTGTTTATGATAGTACCCAGTCTTTGAAAAAGTTTGAGGTTCTCGGCGGACTTGTTTCCGGCACGGAAGAGTCTAGGGGCAAGATTTCCTTAGATAGGCCAAATCGACAATGGGATTACCCGTACGTTTTCCAGCATTTGATATTCGTTCAGCTAGTTGACTGAGTACGATATAGATACGCATGGCACGTTAATCCTCTCATTTGATTGACCATAATCCTAACCATTCACAATAGGCCGCCACATCAAACCATGGCATGGGTAGGATTAGAACGGTATGGCTATCTTGAAGATGCACAACGACTTGCCTATAGGTTTCTATATATGTACGTGCACATTATAGCATTCCTTTTTCTGTTGCTTCAATTCTGACCAAAAATTCAGGATGACGACCGCCTTCGTCGACTTTAACGGAGTAGTTCCTGAAAAGGTAGGTCACAAACTTTGGCCTATGTGTGTATAGTCTGATCCCTTTCAAGTTCGATGCGGTGAAGTTGTCTCATCTCGTGGATGCTGAATATGGAAACCAGGGAATCGATTTTAAAATGGTCCCTCGTGAAGGTTTTGGATGGATGAATGGTATGGCCAGCGTTCTTCAAAATGCTTAAATTCACTCACCTCCGCATTCAGCCGCCTATCAAGTTGGACTTTCCTTCCTCAACAGCCACATGCGTCGCGCAGTAGCTGCCTGCACCAGCCCCGAGGTCTTTTTCTCAGCAGCTAATAACGGCACTGAACAGGTTCTACAAGATATGACTTCTGATCCTCTCGGGCTTGCCATGGATTCTCTTGAGATCGTCACACAAGACTGAGCGCTAACCATTTTTTGATCACTATCTTTTGATCTTCGTGTGCTATGAAATACTCTACAGCTCCATTGATCGTTCTGCGTTATACCCTAATAATGTATTAATCATTCTTGACGTTCCTTCCATCACGTAGACACCCATTTGTATATTAGCATCGTAGTCTACCGCATTCTGCTAGCATATAGAGATGAATCCTGAAATCGCCATTTATAATTGACATCATGTTGCAAAGAGGAAAAGCGGGGGCTGCAACCTCAGTCAGTAGATAGATAGATAGATACGCGGCTCCGCCTAAGGCATCTCCGCAGTCATTGCTTTTCTCAAAAGGTGAGGGAGATTCAGATCGAGGGTACTTATGTTGCCACGCGAAAGGCCCTAACCAAGCCCAAGCCGAGCTGCACGGCATCTTATGACTCGAGAGGCCATACAACTTGGTTCATCTGCAAAACCTGTTTTTTCGGCTAATTCTCCGAAAGCAGCTGAGAGCACTTCCCAGCAGCCAAAGCACCCAGAGCAAGGTTGAAATTTTGCTCTCGGTGCTTTGGGTGAGGCTGGAGAGCGCTCTCCAGCCAGTACCCTTGCTCTGGCGAACATACAGGTTTTGCAGATGTTGAAATCTTCGAATACCTGTGTTCGTGTCACTTATTGATGATATCCAACTACTTAGGTACAATCTGGAAGGTATATGTGAGCTTGAAGGGCGTTTGAGACAGTTCTGCAACCTCCAGCCAATAGACCCTGCCTAGCCCTGCCTGGACTCTCTATTCATTGGAGATGGGGGTCGTGAGAATCGTTTCCCCGATCTGAATCTCCCTCACCTCTTGGCTTTTCTTGTGACGCAGACGGCCATTTCCCACGAACACCCCCCCCCAATTCTTCGCCAATTCAGTTGGGAATTTATTACTGAGTTGGGGGGTGTTCGTGGGAAATTGCCGTCACTGTATGTAGAAATGGGACGTCAGGATTGTAAGAGACGCCTAAGAAAGCATTGTATATTGGACTATATTGGAACGCTCACTATGTAGAATGCATCTCAAGAATCAACACATTCATTGAGAAGATTTTATATATTCTAATGTATGCTGGTACAGCTGATGAGAACATATTTGTACATACATTTCCTTTACTTCATTCAGTAGCATTATTCCATTTTCTCTTTTCTTGCATAATTATCTGAGTTGGACCATCAACGTTCAATGTTCAACCGTCGTATCCATTGCGTCCAAGGACTACGCCAAATGCTGGCCCACTCTTCCCAAACATTTTTTGTAAGTCCCCAACAAGCAGTTCGGGCTTCTCATGTGCTGCAAAGTGCCCTCCGGAGTCATGTTCTACTTCAAACACAACATTTCCGACAAGGTGATACCAACTGTACACGGCACAAGTTACAATTTGAGACTAACAAGATTCAGAAGTTACATACCTCTTCGGAATACGCCCGAGCTCTTTTGGGAAATGTGAAAATCCCAGCGGGATCGTTGGGATATGGAAATTGGTACTACCGACTTCTTGACCAGCATGTTCAACTTCGTAGTAGATCCTGAGTGATGCTGCGGGCCCAGCGCGAGAGAACCAATAGATTGATACCCAGGTTAGGACTGTGACCCCATGATTTTTATGGTTTTAAGAAATCGATCGCTTGAAAATATAATGTGTACCTTCATCATCAGTCCAAGGATAAGCATCAGTCCAAATGACGAGTTTTTCATAAATCCAAGCAAGCAGTCCAACAGGCGAGTCTGCTAAACTGTATCCCAGAGTTTGCGGTTTTGTTGCCTGTATTCGGTAGTACCCATTTCCAGAGCGTTTGTATTCTTGGAAGCGCGCGAGCCCATCCTTCTCAATAGCAGTGTAAGAACTAGGATCTTGGGTTGCCGGAGGTCCAGCCCTGTGAGTGTATCATACATTTAAGTTGCAATGAAAGAGGACGAGTCGAAACGACATGTACAAGATAAGATTGATATGCCACGCTTTGGAATGTTCTCCGCCATAACGACGGGCAATCTCTTTAGTAATCTTCAAGTTGATGTGAATCGACATTCAAAAGACAATGACAAACCATCCTTCCACTTACGCTGGCGCCCCAATCTCCGCCTTGAGTAACTATATCAGACCCCAACACCTTGAGAGATCTGTCACTATTTTCTGGTTCAAATATATACGCACCATACTCTGTGTAACCAAGTGCAAGCATCAATTTATGCGAGACCTATTTCGTGGAACAATTAGAGTCATTGATAAATTCATGAGTAATATGATTTTCACCTCTGCATATTGCGTGAACGAAAATCCCGTTTTCTTAGGTCCCTCAGAGAACCCAAAACCGGGCAGGCTCAACGCTACTACATCGAATACAGGAAGTCGAGCATCCCCAGACCCGGCTGTCAACAAAGGTACAATTTTTCGAGATTCCAGAAAGCTTCCTGGCCCTGTAGGCAATAGGTGAACCGAGGTTCTCAAGTGCAGTCACGATGCTCACATCCGTGCACAAAAAGTAGAGGGATACCCAGGCCTCTCTCGCTTTTCTTGTGGACATAGTGTATGTTCAATGTACCGAATCCATCCACCTCGATATCCCGTGTAAACTGAGGCAACTCGGCGTTGAGCTTTTGCTCTTCGTGCCTCCAATCAAAACCATCACGCCATCGAGCGACGAGTCTCTTTATGTCAGCGAGAGGCGCACCGTATGCCCACCCAGAGTCTTCCAACTCATCGGGAAAAACTGCGTTTTCGAGCCGAGACTTCAAGGTGGATAAAGCAGTGGGTGGAATGTCGATTTTGTAAGAAGACATCGATGGTTCAGAGTAAGATTAGAAATGCTTGAACGCCACTGACGATTGTCAACCCATGATGTTAGCTAAGTAGTCTTGTACATATGTACATATTGGGATGGTTGGACTTGGAGCTACTTGGAGTAACACCGGCTAATCCGCGGCCCGCTCTAATCGCTTTAAACTGTTTCCTTCAACGTTATGCTTGATGTTACCGATCTTCTGGAAGGATATCCTCGTCCATTGGCTTAACTTCGTATCCATCAATACGCCTGCTCCTTCCCCCCGTCTAAGCTTCGAGCTCAGACATCTACATGCCGTCTCTTCGTCTGCTCACGTCGTCTTCCAGGATGTTCCTCCAGTTTGGAAAGAATCTTCCGCCTATCTGCAACAGAACCGTTCATTTGCCATTGAAGCTCGGCCTGTTTCCTCTTACAGAGGACCTAATTATGAAGATCAACGGGTGGCGCGGGTGCAGTCAATGAAGTTTGGTCAAAGTCAGTCCTTAAATTGGGAACAAGAGATAGTCCCTGGCCCAAACGTAGAGAGCAGGGAGACTTTGTTAGAGCTAGCCAAGATGTCTAACAATGCCTATGTCGAAGTCGGAGATCCAGCGTGGTACGAGTTGGGCGAAGAGTGGAACACTGTGGGTGCTAAGCTTACAATCAGCTGATATCCATCCCTCAACTCCAGTCCTTCAGACGTATCCATTTGGATGGGAACCCGATGCCGATGGATTTCGCGGACAAGTTTTTGCGACTCCAGATAATTCGACCGTTATTGTATCTGTCAAAGGAACGTCTGCAGGACTTTTAGGAGGTGGTGGTCCCACGGTAAAGAAGGACAAACTGAATGACAACCTCTTGTTCAGCTGTTGTTGTGCAAGAGTAGACTGGACGTGGACTACCGTCTGTGGATGCTACCGTGGTGGTTGGAAATGCGACCAAGGTGCGACTACCGCTGTAACTTCGAGAGAGAGAGTAAATTCAGAGTTACCATGATTCAGAATGTGTCGAAACTGCCCTCATCGAGGAATCTCTGTTCTACTCTATTGGAATTGTGCGCGGTCCCGTCTTGTGTGTACGGTCCGAGTTCAAACTAATACTCACTCAGAATCTGTACAATAATTTGACTTACATCTATCCGGAATCCAACATATGGATCATTGGACACTCCCTGGGTGGTTCTCTGGCATCTCTTATCGGTGTCACTTTTGGTGCACCTGTTGTTGCATTCGAAGCTCCTGGAGAGAAGATGGCTGCTAGTCGATTGCATCTCCCTTCTCCACCGAGCACCCAACATATCACCCACGTCTATCATACTGCTGATCCTATAGCTATGGGCACATGTAATGGTGTGTTATCGTCCTGTGCTCTTGGTGGATATGCGATGGAATCGCGGTACGTGCCACATCTCAATACTCCTATGCACTAGTTTTACGTTTTCCTTGTCTTGATGTACTCACTAGTTGCCATTTGGGCAAGTCTGTCATTTACGACACGGTATCGAACTCCTCCTGGGCAGTCGATGTTCGTACACACGGCATAGTTGCTGTCATCGAGAAGGTTCTCTCCGACCCTTGGCTTCCGAGCGTTGAGATAGGCCGGGAAGTCCCTGAAGCGATTTCTGAGGAGGATTGTATCGTAAGTTGACTCGAACCTGTACGCTCGAGGGCTGCGTTAACAGTTTCTCTTGTAGGAATGCTACAGTTGGGAATATGGCTCGTATCCTGAGAAGCTCGACGAACTATAGTGTGCAATGACAAACAGCATACATACTGTATGTGTAACGACGTCCCGAGCATCTTGTCTCTTCTGTTTAAGGAGTTCGATAATCAATGGGTACATAATCTATATTACACCTGCAATGGATTAGGATATCACGGCACGGTAAATGATTGCAAGTGTTTGCGAACACTGTCTGTCAGTAACGCCTGGACCTAGACGGATTGGTATTCTGGTCTGTAAATCCTTGGACGAGGACCAGGTGGTAAATTAGTTGCAATTTCGACGGCACAATCCACCAGCATGTTGTTACTTCCTGGCTGGAAATTGTTTGCGTCAAAGGGGAACAAGACTACCGAGTACTGCACGTAGGATTTCGAAACATTAATATATTGTGATATACTTTTGGGAAACGCACTCACCTCAAGCTGAAAGCGACCAATGAATGTGGTAGGCATCAAGTCCGGTGAAAGGACGATCTCGCCACTCAATGTTCGTTTGAATGTTCCTTTCTCTGACCTTGAAGATTCGACCAAAGGCCACCACGTTGCGAGTTCTGAGTGCTCGAACTCGTCTTTTCTGAGCTTAGGATCAACAGCCTTGTTCTCTTCGGGATGATAACTGCAAATAGAACGATAGGTTATTGAAGTTGTCCCCTTACAATTGAAGGACAAACCGAAGAGTTCGACGAAGGCGACAGATGATAGCACGAGGCGGGAAGAGAGATTCGAGAGTTTGAACGTCGTCTGATTGAATGACTAGATGAAGTGGAATGACAGATCCCCTTGCGTAAGAAAGCTAAGAAGAACGTCAGTGTACGTGTTCTGGGTAGAGGCAACAAAAAGGACATACAGGTAATGCCAGAGATAGCTGGTGTGATTTGTGAGGCAGAGTGTACTCAGCAGAGTTTCATACTCACAGTACACGAGAAGTTAACTGTTTGTCGATTAAACAGTTTACCTTGGATCTGAACTGGGGCTAGTGTATGCCAGCCTTGCGGGTCTGCGATGGGTCCCGGTATGGTTGTGTTCCCCTCATACGCAACTTGTCTGAGCCGTGAAGGAAGCCCTGGATGAATGATAGGTACGTAGATGAACGGTGTTATGATTCTGAATGCAATTTGTTCAATGAATCTCTGTGGGGAGATGAGGATGCATACCGATGGTCCGTCTTCAGTAAACCACGAGAAAAGCGGGCAATTACTTCATATTGTATGCTCGCCCTGGCATGCCGTTCCATGAAAGTTTGTGGAAGACGAAAGACCTCGACCCGAGGCGCATCTTTCGACCCTATAGTGAGGCTAACTTCTTTCGGGAGATGCACAGAGAAAGGCCAATCATGTATTCCTTGAAGTTTGCCGTTTGCACTGGTATGCCCGTCAGACAGTGACCATAATGTCTGGTTATAATCAAGGAAGATATGTTGCTTCGCGCCCGAAAGGATTTTTCCCTGAATCTACGGGATGTTACATGTGTAGACCTTCCTCGTGTACAAGCAGTGTACAAGTAACAACTCTTACCGAAATTACTACTGCATTTATGGATTCGCCACTTTCAACATCTACCTTCACCAAACCATCGACCTTAGAGTCTTCCAAAAACGTTGGCAAATGCTTCGAGATCAACGCATTGCCATACAACACTAACGACGCGCTGGATTTGTTCCCTTTCAATGGAATGTTGTATGTGAACTCCTTCGATGCTCCGTCAGATAAATCGGTCAAATTCGAAGGTACCTCACGTCCTACGCCGGACAATGAAGAGTATGCAGGTAAATCAACGTCTTGGTCATTGGCGTCGTAGCCCGGTGGTAATCCGGAATCAAACATGGGTCACAAGCTTCTTTTGTGACATTGACAAGCACTTGAAAAAACCTTTGAGAACCATTCCAAAAGCAATTATAGTAAACGAGTCTCTTATGTTCAAGTGTACTCCATACAAACGCTTCCTCTAATCATGACTTTCATTGAGCTTCGACAGGTATGCCCTCGAAACCGGTCTTCTTCACTCAAGTTCTTCGATCGGCGATATCCTGGCGATATCCGTCTTTCTGACCTCTTCTACAACGATATATCTATTCAAATTATCTTCCGCCAGCTCAGAATTCACTTGCCACCTGGTCGGGTTCTCATAAGTTCTCATCAATGTTTCCTCCGAAGGCAAGGGCATAAAGCGCGGTTGGTACGACTTTCAAGGAAACTTTTGTATTAGCCAAGTTGACCTCGTTCACTACTAGGCAATGTCAGCGCTTTGCGTCGAATCTTCAGGTCCAGCGATCTTGGAATTGTGTTTTCCACCTTGAATGCATCTTTTTCAAAAAATTGTGAACCAAAATTAGAGTTGTATAAGTAGCTCCGGATCCGATATGCTGTAGTGACTCAGTCTAGGCTACTAGGTGAGAGGCTGTATGTCAATTAACGTGTGCAATAAAATCACTGTCTATGCAATGTGCTTCAGTGCGGCGGATCTTCAACATGATGTATGGTGGGTATCCATTCAACTAAATACCTGATTTGACTCCAACCAAGTACAGATCAACAGATACAAAACATTTCCCGTCCTAGGCTATGTACACCTTCACGTTACCGCTCTGCAAGGAAGTATAAACCGCAGTGACCATCTAATGTTATTGACTAGACTCAGCTTTGATGTCCAGGGTCCCAAGTTTCAGTTTAGTAGTCATTCTGTGCCGCCATACTTGGGAATCAGAACGTATATAAAATGACCATCGCGTTTTCTACTTGTATCGACCATGTTTGATTCCCCCTCGTCCACTTATCTGCTTGATTTTGAAGTTGTCGAGATCGAACCCAAGCTCCCTTCATTTACCCATCGTCCCTCTCCATACTGCTCCACTATTCAAATGGACCATCGAAGAAGAAATTTCGAGTATTCGGTGGCAAAAAGTATTGCTGGTCCTGGAATCTCTTTGACTGTCTCTGGTGACTCCAGGATATCGAACGAACTCCCTTCGTTCCTGGAGGGTGACAAAGTCACTGGAGCAGTACGAATATCCGCGAACAACGGCGAGGATATTAGAGCTGTTCATGTATCGGTGAGCAATACGTCCGATTCTATCATTATATGCATCTTTCTAACGTGTATGTGGCTGCATAGTTGAAAGGCCGGATCCTGACAGGTCGGAACTCGGACGCGGTTTGCACTTTCCTAGACCTTCGGGAAACCCTGTGGACAGCAGAATCCGGAGATATCGAAGCTCATAGAGATCTAACAAATGAGTCCGACTATATTTGGCCTTATTCCCTGCTTTTGCCGAAGAAAGTGGTGATCTCACAGAACGACGGCGAAAAAGGACAAGTGTTTGCGCTCCCTCATACCTTTTCGGAAGCAGGTGTTCCGGCTCGAGTCCATTACGAAATGGCGGTCTCCCTAAAACAAAGTAGATGGAAAATGAACAGAAGGTTAGTGTCTTTGCCGTCGCAAAGTCAAACTTACAATGGTTTCGTCTAATTGTTCAGGATTACCACTGAAATTGTCTGTTTCCAAATCAAACGAACTCGGCCCCGAAGTGGATACATTTCAGCAGTTACAAGTTTTGATGCTGCGGCAGATAGAGTAACTTGCTGGAAAGCCTTGGAGTTCAATTTCACCGGGACTGTATCCCAATTTCAGCCACGAACAGTGGAACTACTTTGTACTTTATCCTTGAAAGATTCAGTAAGTCTGAAAATGTTCATTCAAGAACAGAAATAACTTAGATCAGATATTCACAGTTATGTTACACTCGGGGATCCTCCATACCTCTGCTCCTCAAGATAAGATGTCAAGATAAACAAGCCCTTGAATCAGTTGCCTCCCCAGATGCTGTAGTTGTTCAACTCAACCGACGCATCAACTACAAGGATGTGCAAATGTGCGGGGGCAAATCATCCCGTTGGTCAACTGTGGTAGAGAGTGTAGGTGTGGCTACATGGATGAATCATGAAGAAATCTCCTCGGGGCCTGCTCTTTCAGATTACTACCATTCCACTCTAATTGGAAAACTAGAGCTGAAAAGCGGTCTAGTTCCCTCTGCTATCATCGCGAACTTGGCTATAGAGGTGAGATACGAAATCGAATACCTTTGGTGTCGTAACCTGACGAGTTGTAATTTGGAACTCAGTATTTTCTATCTGTCCATCCTTTCTCATCGCCCGCATTCCAGCCCAAAGACAATAAGTCAGCGTTATTACTGTCCCAAACGATCCAAATAACCACAGATCTCACAAAGTCTAGCTCACAGAATAGAGTAATTTAGTATCGATAGTAGTCCCGTCGTATCCTATACTTCCAATTGTTCACTAAGTATACCCCTCCTATAATTTTACCTCATAATATGTTATTCTTATTGTCTTCGCACTGATAGATCATTCGAAGTTGAGTACGTTGATCATGTATGAGTTCGCGGTGAGCACTACAGCAGTTTACAGCAGAACGTGATGGTGTTCTCCCACGTTATTCAACTTATTGTGGTGCCGTAGTGTGCCGTGTGCGGGACGCGTGCACACGTGTTGACTTGTTTATGGGCTTCCTTGTTCTTGACTCTGGCGCTCCAAGCTCTCAAAGACAATAATGGCTATTTATACTGGATATGGGCTTCCCTTTATACCAAAAGAACCGGACCTTCGGCTAGTGCTTTCTTTTAAGTGCTGGATCATTGAGGGCCTTCTACTTTATACCCCATGGACGCTTTGTCCCCTCCTCCATACCGGCAGCTATCCAGGCAAGGGCAGGCATCCCATTCTGGCTCTGAGCTTCCGCGTTATACCCGGCGCAATACGCTTGTGCATCCTGTCGCTCCCCGAGATCCTACTCAACATGTTTTTTCTCTCTCAGATGGCCGGGCAAGGCCATGGCTCGTTCTCAGAGTAGCAAGTAGCGCGAAATCCACGAAAACTCTTCCCATCTTTTACGAGAAGGAGAATATCAATGCTACGCTCGAACTTCATGCAGAAAAGGGCGATTCATCCATACAGTCTGTGATGGCGATGGTACGCCTTTATCGAAACCTCCTCGTTTACTATGAGCTTAAAGAAACGAAAAGGTTCGAGGAAGAGTCATAACAGGACCACGGTCAGATGAGACTGTCACGTTCCTGACCATCTATCACCCCATCTGGGCGCGATCGGTTGATACTCCGAGGACACCTTCTCCCTCCGAGGGTGCTAGCGGGTCTAAGCTCTTTGGAGATTGTGTGTGGTCTTTTTCAATCCCCTTACCAAAGACCGTCGCTGTTGGGAAGTCGGACGTTCAATTTCGTCTTCCTGAGACGTTTTCCGAACGTGATTTAGCAGCCAGTGTACAATACGATCTAACGATACACATATCTCGTGCAAAACTTCGAGCAGATAGTCAGTAAGTATGATTATAAGTCATGTTATGAACTTCACTGATGATCATGCTGACCACCATAGAATCCGCACTCCTTTCGGTTACGTCCCAAGCTCGAAGCCCGAACCTCCAAGTGTACTCCGGCAGCTCGCCTACCAACAAAGCATGCCAGTACCTGGTCCTTCGGCGGACCCTCGGGGATGGGAAACGCTCAAGACATGTAAAGCCAAAGGTACAACCTTGCAGAACTGCCCCGCAGATGTTCGATGTAGTGTAAGTCTCTTTCAGATTCATCAAGTTACTTATTTACATTACGACAACGTAGTTATCGCTAGCAAAGCCAGTAAGTTGTTTGACGATCGTAACGTCTTGCGGTCCCTCATTTAATTACTCTCAGTTATGCTATACCCGGGGTTCCGTTATTCCATGTTCTCTTACATTGTCCAGCAGTGATCCACAAGCTTTAGACATGATAACAGCTTCAGACTGTGTCAACGTTGGCCTTCGAAGGACAGTGGGATACACATCTGCACCCGGAATCGAAAAGAAACGAGTTGCTTATCAAGAATCCTCTCGAGAGTTCGGGAAAGCAGTTTGGTGGCCTTCAGCCTCGGTTCAGGGCGACCGCCACAACCGTCATCTCGAGGGTGAAATTAGATTAGCAAAAGATCTCAGGCCGACATCTCTCATGGACCATTTTAGTATTTCAGTGCGTAGCAAGCGCTTTACTTTCTTCGGCCTACTCACCCCTTTCATAGTATTCTGTTGTGTTGCGATCATTCAACATCTCCGCACTCAAATCCGCTCACTCGGAGATTTTACTGTCTGAACCGGTCAATATTGTCGCCGCGTATGCCAAGGGCCCTCGGCCTATTGCGTATGCACCTCCAGCTTACGATCCTTATTCACGCGAAAACGACCAAGACTACTGATGTATTGTGCTTCGATAGCCAAACATGCGTTTATGTCTCGTCCCGGTAGTCAATCCTATACGCCCTATTCATGACGAATCACGTCTTTCTTTCTATAGCTGTTATGCTTGGACATGCGGCAAAACATTTTGTCTTGTAGCACTATCGTTTATATCTGCATTCGTCATTATTGACTGTATCGATACCCGACTGCCTCATCCTCTTACACTCTAATAATACGCCACTTATGTCTAAATTTCGACCGGGTCTCACTACTACACACTATGGACGTCAAACATCATTCACGCGTCGGTCATCTTCTGCTGCTGCATATTATACTTAGAGTCCTCCGCCCACGGTCGCGGTGAAGTGTGACCTTGTGACTGGCAACGCATGAGGTCTCTTTTTACAGTAACAGTTCTCACTTCAAGTAAAGCATGTGGGTATCCTGATGGCTACATGTGCAATAAAGCGAAGTCAACGCGGAGTTTTCAGGAAACTACTACATACATATAAGCAATCGAATGCTCAGGCGGCGGATACATATATGTAGGCAGTGAAGGTATGCATATCCATCAACAATCTCTACTCTGACTCCTTCACAGATGAGATGCAGAACCACGAACTTCCTGCTTATTCGCAAAGACCCGGACCAGGAACATCATCGAGATGGTCAATGGGAACACTCGCTACAGCGAGTTCCGTTGAGAATTTTGAGCACTGTTTTACAATGGAGCGGAATGGTAAGATATGGTTGAGTCTTCATGTTCGGAGCCGTGCCAAGAGCGCTGCTTCACCACCTATCTACACGGAGGGCGATGTCGTCTCCGGACGTGTAGAGCTACACTTCGATAAGCCGGAAAAGATCAAGGGAATAAATATAGCGGTACGTTTCACCGTAAATTATACGAGAGATACGACAGTGACGACACCCCAGATGCAAGGAGGGACAACGGCGGTCGGACAGGAGGAGATCATTTTTCTTGACGCGACACAAGAAATTTGGTCTCCAGATCCCAAGCAAGGCAAGTCAGGAGAAAGATTGCAAGGGAAGTATGCATTGCCTTTCAAGTTCGTTCTACCGAAGGAGGTCACAATGACGTTGTCGAAGAATAACAAAGCGGAATTCAAGCTGCCACCCAATTTCTCCGAACGCGCTAGTCCTTCCTACATTGACTATAAACTTATCGTGACTGTGAGGCGAGGACTGTTCCTGGCAAACATGACGTGAGTCTGATACCTTTCGACCGACATTCAACTCATAGACCACAGATTATCCCATTACTTCGCCTATGTACCATTAACAACACCACCATTGCCATCGACACTGAGGCAGATGTCATACAGGAGTGGAACGGGACTGATAGGTCCAGATAGAGATAGATATGGTTGGAAGGTAGTTGGACCGGCAAAACTGGCAGGCACACTATTCAACGTTCGGAAAACAGGATTGGAATGTGAGGTGCGTGTTGCCGGGGACCTGATAACCTGTATATCTTGATGAGTTCCAATATAGCTAGCTATTGCCACACCGGTGAGAACTTCCGAGTCAAACTAGCATGCCTGGCTGATGTGGCTACATAAGCTCGCTTTCCCTGTGCGCTCGCCCATTCCGTTGTTCCTCACTCTGAGAAGCAACGACGAACAGGCACTGGATATTCTTTCGAGTCCATCGGCGATTCGAGTATTTTTAGGTTTGTTCCCCTTACCAATAGCATAAATGCCGTGGATGATAATGACATATAATAATCTCAGTGAGGTCGTTGGCTAATGGATCCGATGCAGTGGACGATGATGTAGTCAGAAGGAGCAACAACTTCTTCGTTGAATCAGCAGGCCAAGCTGTTTTCTGGTCTGCTAGTCGGGATAAGAACTCGAGAACGTTGCAGGGGGAGTTGGAGGTGAGACATGGCGTTAAACCTAGCTTCGTATTTCCGCGATTTGCGATCAGAGTAAGGTTCCCCGGTAATGCTGCGACTGGAGGGACTGACGCAAAAAAACACAGTATTCGCTGGATCTGCTGCCTTTCGCCGCCCCAGGATTCCAGTTGGACACAACGGCGAATGGAGATTCTGTCCTTCTTTCTGAAACAGTGACAATATGTACGACGCATGCTCCTGGCATCGTACCACGATCATACACTCCGCCAGGGTATGAGCATCCCCAAGGTGGTGGAGATTACAATAAATCGATGGGACTGTTAGAGAATGGAAATCAAAGGTTTTATCACCACATTAGATGACGGTATTGTGCGTGTACTTGTAAACAAGCTGTACCAGTTCGAACAAATGAGTCACTCTGTTGTGTCGCCCAACGACATGAACAATATGTTTTCAAAGGTATCATCAACTTTCGGATGCATAGTTCCATATGCACCGAAACCTGCCAATAGATCGTTATCTTCTGAAGGAATGATCCAATCCAAAGATTCCGGGCGACGTCGAGCAATAAAGATGAACATCGGCCCTTCAAAAGCAGAGCCAAATCGTTGCCAAGAGGAGAGAGAGCTATCCGGAAGTTGCTCGCGAACGAGGACAGGTTCATATGTGAACCACAAACCAAATGCAGCCCAAAATGGGGTTTCTTTTGATAAACTGCGAATTTTGTACGATATTAGGACCTCGAGCTGGGGACTTGCGAATGGGCGCGATGTAAGATCAATGAGTGTACGGAGTAATGGTGCCAGCAATTCGGGAAAATAGACCTACAAAAAATTCACCTTGGCATCTTGAAATTAAGATTAGATTAGAAGTGAAGGCTCACCAAATCGCTGCACAAGATATGAGTGAGCGGGGGACAATGCGAGCGTTGATCAGCCACCAGCTCAGATCTGATGCGATTGGCATGTTCACTGTTTCCCCAAGCCAATGGGCGAACGTAGATCAGATCGCGTAGTTTGGGGTCCTTGCATCCAGCTTCCAAGTTACTCTCAAGTAAAGGACAAACCTACAGGGCAAGAATTTTGAGACGACGCAAAAAAGATATAGATAAACAGGTACTTCTGAGAGATCAGTTAAAACCAGCCGGTCGCCGAGCTGTAATTTGAGAGAAAGCGCAACATTGATACCAACCATGCCCGAACCAGAGCCAAGCTCAATTATCCGGATGCTTTTGCGCTTCTCCTCGCATGGGAAGGCGGGATTAAAGATGAGATTTGAAGGTGGATTGAGGTATATGTTAAGAATATATGCCGCCTCCCTATAACGCCTCGAAGGGTTATCATCTTCAAATTAGAGCAGTGACTGACTCACCAGACTCTTCCTGCGATTCCGTACGTCTCAATAGCCTGTCTTTGCGATTCATGTCCGTATATACCGGATAATGTGCTCGAATCTTTCGCGACAGAAAAGGTAGAAGGCTGGATATCGAGATATTTTGGGAAATTGAAATTTGGGTTTGAGTCTAACATGATGTTGTGGCTGTGCTCTTTCTTTGCATGTGAAATCCTACTATAGTCTGTTCTGCGGCGCATCCGGCAATGGATGAACATCCAAAAGAGTACCGGGGGTAACGCTTTTGCTTGTATCTTTCCTCCATGTCTTCAAAGGCAAAACCCCAAACGTTGACCCCTTTGGCCGCTGCTCTGGCAGGAGCTTTAGGCGCTTGTTTTAGTACTGCGTGAGTCTCTTGCAACAACTTGTTCAGATTCTCGTCCGGAATTGACGATTGATGTCAGTGTTGTCTATCCGCTAGACGTGTACGTTCCACAAGCTGCTTGATCATTATTTATCTTATAGAGCTACAGCGCCAAGACGCGTATACAAGCCCTTCCGAAGAGCAAAGGAAAAGATGATTCGTCGATGTTCGCCTTGATTATTCGGATATTTAGGAAGGAAGGTCTTCTTGCGTTATACAGTGGATTTGGAGCAACAATGCTGAATACTTTTTCCATGCGTGCGTCTGTCTGACGCAGTAGCTTTCCATGCAACTCATTGTATCTTTGCAGAATACGCTTACTTTTTCTTCTATTCCTTTGTCAGAAATTCCTATATATCTCGAATAACTCGCAAGTTACCAAAGGGATCCAAGGCTCCAGCATTGTCCACAGCTGCTGAGCTTTTACTCGGTGCCGCGGCCGGCGCGCTCGCCCAGATATTCACGATACCCGTATCAGTCATTGCTACCCGGCAGCAGGTCGGTCGTGTAACGAAACCATCTTCCATTACACTTCCTTCAAATGCGTCCGAAGTTTCTGAGCTTAATGCGGATGACTCCTTCATGGCAGTTGCCCGGGAAATTGTCGAAGAAGAAGGAGTAGCAGGCTTGTGGTTGGGTATCAAACCCGGCTTAGTTCTTACCGTGAACCCAGCTATCACATATGGCATGTATGAGCGGGTCAAGAGCCTTCTCCTACTAGCCAAAGCTAAAGGAGGTTCAAGTGACAAAATGACAGCTTGGCAGTCATTCGTTGTAGGATCCCTCAGCAAGACTTTAGCTACAATTGTACGACCGTCATCTATCCTCCCCCCCCACTAGAATCTCACGCATAGCCTACCTCAGGTAACTTACCCATATATTATGGCAAAAGTCCGCATTCAGGCGCGGAGCGCAGACATCCATGATGATGATCCCAAAGACATCCCCCCACCTCACACGTATCACCATTCAGGATCAAAACACCCAGGAGCCCTTGACGTTCTTGGCAAGGTGTTCAAGCGAGAAGGCTTTTTTGGCTGGTATCAGGTGCGATTCGTAGATCTTTCTTAGAAACCTTTTTTGTTGATCCATCTGCAACTGCTCACCAGGGTATGGAGGCACAAATAGTCAAGGCCGTTCTTTCTCAAGCTCTACTATTCATGTCCAAAGAACAATTCGAAAAGTGGACGCTGGCTTTCATTGTACTGTTAGCTCAAATGCGTTCCAAGTAGGCCTACGTAGATCATGATAGAAAGATTGTATCTTAGTCTCTGAGAGTGCTCTTGCAAGTTGTTGCAACACATACAGGTCCATCTGCTGCAATACTTACTATTGTACGAGCGTTTAGGGACGAAAAGCAGTAACTGAAAGCGAAGCATGATCATGTTACGCGCACCGAGACGTACCGATGTAAGTATTGGGCAGTTTGACGCGTCTGTGTACATACTCATTTGCGGCCAATGCACTGCGGGGATGAGAGCCTTATCTTGCCGCGAATAGGCCGCGAATAAGGTGAGATTAGGTACAAAATTCTACCATTAAGCGCGAACAGAATATTTGATTTAATCACATTATAATCGGACGGATATTATGTAGAGAATACATTGTGATTATACAGAAAATTCCACCGCTAAACCACCCGGGAATAGTTAAATAAAACCCAACGTCATTTTTCAATGTTTTCGCGTGCTGAATATGCAAGAATTTTTTAGTATAATCTACTATAAATTAATGTGCGAATTTACTGGGATTATTTTGAATAATTGCAGCGTAATCTTACTGGGATAGTTTGAAATTTTCGCGGAATATTCGCCGCGTGGAGAGCATGAGGTTCTTCAGAATAATCTCACCGAGAATAGGGGTACGCGATGTCGGGACGTCGTGACGTCGTGACGTCGTCGATATCGAGACGCCTTGACATCGAGACGTCGTCGATATCGAGACGTCAAGACGTCGAGACGTCTCGATATCGATACATCGAAACATAGCAGGGTCGCGAATGTCGGGACGTCGACGATCATCTAGTTATTTGTGTCAGTAGAATCTTCAGAATGGTAGGTAGGGACTTATCTATGTGCTCATTCATTCATAATCAGTATATTCCAGCAAGCTTGCCTTACAACTCTGCCCTAGATAGCACCATTATATGTATATACATTGTGTACAAGAAATTCATAGGTAAACCATTGACCTCTCTGAATCTATTAGCTTGTCAGTCACATACCACATCAAAGAAAGCTGAAAGTTACATACCATTATGCTGCTGCTGCTCTTACAAGGACTGGTAGAATGATGGTTCTCCAGATATACCACCAATGACCAGGGATGATAAATATTTCGATGTGTGCCATGGAACCTTTGCAACACAGCATGAATTAGCGTAAGGATAGAGACGTGAACCGCACGGACAGTTAGCACAGTAATTGCGAGGTCGGCTGAGGCACCTATGTTCCAATAAAATGTGCGCCAACGATTCTGAAAGCAAATAAATATGTATTGAATTGGAAAAATCAGCCAGGAACGCACCAGCTTTCCTTCGCCATACAACCTGTATAGGGGGGAGCCAAACTCTGCTGGGACACGGACACTGTCTGTCCCACTCTGCCTTCCGCCGGTCGTAGTCGCTGGTCATGCCTACTTTCCAGTAGACATCGGAATCGACGAAAGCGTACAAAAAACCGGGCCCATCCGCTGGCGACGGGGGGCGGGAGCGTCTGGACGTGTATAGAGCGTGAAGTGAGCGGCTGGAGCGTCTTGCCATTGTGCGCGACTCCAATATCGCGACTCGAATATCGCGACTCGGATCGGGGGGAGCGCGCGGTACGAGGAGATTTAGAAGGCTGGGATGAAGCGCCTGGGGAGCGGGTGTAGTAGCGATCCAGATTAGTGTTTAAACAGACAATATGTGTTTGGTGAAGTATATCGGGTACGCTTGTAGCTTGGACTGTGTGCTATACGTTTGTGGGTGATTTGGATGTGGACAAGAAGAGCCTCAGGAATGCTAACCATGCTGTGAT
Source organism: Lentinula edodes (assembly GCF_021015755.1). Lineage (NCBI taxonomy): Eukaryota > Fungi > Basidiomycota > Agaricomycetes > Agaricales > Omphalotaceae > Lentinula > Lentinula edodes. Next base: position 57,387 of record NW_025764377.1, read on the forward strand.
GGGTATTATGTCGCTGTCGATGGGATTAGATAATGACTATCGGGCCTCCTGCAACCATAGAATCTTGAACCCAGTGAAACACATTTTCTGAGCAGAGATGGCAACAAACTCAACAAACTGGATGAACATTTAGACGGATAAAGCGTATTTAGCGTCTTGTGTATCAACCAGCTGCTGGTGAGTTTGCAGTTGCATGTATACTGAGAGGGTGGAGCAGGTGGGCGTGGTGGATCGTCAGTATATGAGCTGTTGTGGTCCGGGATCGGGGGTGGAGGTAGATGGACACCAATGAGCATGCTTAGCATGGAATAGTGCGCTAGACGTTTGTGGTCAAAATTGTTGTGCTCAGGGACCTGAGGAATGGCTAGCCATGTTGTGATGGGTATTATATCGCTGTCGATGAGATTAGATAATGACTATCAGGCCTCTTGGAACCACAATACCTTCATGTTCACTCATTCTGAAATGATTTTGCAAAGAAAGCCCACCCTGAATTGGTCAACTCCGAAGCAAGATAGTATTTGCTTGAGCCACTCCATAAGATGTCAGTCCAAGGCCTTCATTCCATAGGATTGGGGAGCTGGGCAGAATATATTGATTGAAAGTTTGGCCTAAATAGTATACATGGGTATCAGGAGAGTAATGGAGGATGTCTAAGTAGCTGGGGTAACTCGTCCCAACTCCAGTTTTGTGAAGGAGGTTCTTCATTTGTAAGATCTCAAGTTCCGAAGGCTACAAAAAGAGACGTTTAGGTCGGCGGTGGTAAACAACAAAGGTATGAGTGAGAAAGACTGACAGATTGACCGACTAGGGTAGAGCGTATCGTATGTGTGAGCCAAGGAGGTTGAATGCGGAAGTTCTGGCTGGTTGAGAATGATGCGCAAGAGTCGACACTAGTCGACTCTAGCAATCTCTTGAGCCGACTCGAGGTAATGCTTCTTCAGATCGTGTTCCAGATCATGTTGATTGAAGAGTAAGATAGCTTGTAACGAGTTTGACTCGAATACAAGACGATGGTAAGGGATAAATCAAAGTGTCAGGTTAAGACAGAAGTGACCGATAATTTGATTATCTAATGAAATCAATTCTTTGGGCGCTTACAAACGCTCCTGATTTGTCCGACTCCTTGTCCTTTGTCGGCGATTCCTACAGAGTCCAACTCAGTAGGGGGCCAATCGAAATTACACTCTTTACACCCCGAGATCCAACGAAGTTGGGCACCTTTGTGAGCAATCTGCTCTTCGGGCAGGAACATCTGACTCAGATCGCTTCATACTTGATAGTGGAAACCATGGAAGTAAACGATGCAGAACAAGTCGGACCTCATGCAATGAATGCTCCAGTAAACATGCTATCTGGTCTTCGCGGTTGCCGCTTAATTCGATACTCTCAAGCAGATTCACCATACAGCCAATCACCGTCGAAGCGATTCTTTGCAAGACACCATTATAGAAGACGATTTTACTCAACTCAAGGTCCGAACTTTATGAATCGTAATCACCAGCTTGTCTCACAATTGCACAGAAAGAAAGCTCCTCAACTAAGGATATATGTCGCCGAATTGCTGCAATACCCCTGATTCGCTCGTTTATCCCCAGAGACTTTCTCGTGAGTGACCGTGTTCATCATTCTGCTTCTTCATGCTTACCTTTCCAATACCTTGCTGATTGATCTCCAGCTCCCCAAAGTTCTCTTCAATGTGGGGATCATTAGCTACTTGTCGTTCTCTGTCAAGTTACTCTGGAAACTTTCGGTCATGTTCCAGAGTCAACCGCATGCCGTTGGTGTTGGATTTCTGGTTCCAAGTGCTGCAGTTTTTACCTTTGCTCAACTTGAGCGATATGCTGGCGATCAAGTCCCAGGTCGAGAGAACATCACAGAGATAGTAGGACTGCTCGAATTACACTGATGTTTAGTGGGCTCATCATTTGACAGACAAATCCTATTCTCCAAACCGCCTTGGATATGACATCTCTTGTAGGCATCTTCATCTGTACTCTCATCTTCTGGTTGGTAATATCTACACTGGGAGATTGGGCTGCAGTACTATGTATTATCATCAACTTTAGGGTGCCATACATGTTTTAACATAATGTGGAATGATTCTTGTGAAACCCGCGTTATATATCTGTCATGCGGACATGATCCTCACTATTCAGCAATAAACGAGCAAAGGTGTTGCTAAGGAACCTACATAACTGGTCCCAAGCATGCATGACGTTGCAGTGCGTGAATTGTCAGGCCAGTTGAATAGCTTCACTTCCTCGTATGTTAACTCAGTATCTAGTCAGCTAACATATATCCAATATAATGAGTTCATTCTCGGATCTAACTATAACATGCTTTTTGCAATGTGCATAATACCCAAACTAAAGCAGATGGACAACCCTTCCTCCGACCCTCAAGCACGAACCGGTGCTGGCATTCCTGAATCATTGCCATGGTAGAACTATAGGGAAGAATGTCACGAATCAGTATATCACTGAAGGAAGCCATAGGATCACCTTCGGGACAGGGTATACATGTGTAATAGGTTTTCCTTTGATTTTGAATGACAGGTCTGTGCGGACGAAATGCGAAACAATGTGTGACAACGGTACAGTTAGAATTTTTGGGACTGCAGGCTTTTGAAGGCATAACCATCCACAGTTCAGTCTCCGATAGAGATCATCATCTGCATCGATTGGCTCCATAACAATGACTTCGAAGTATGTGATAGAAACTGTCTTTTGAGTGACAGGGTGGGGATGAGAGTGACGTATGACCTGTTCAATCGTGCCAGCACATACTCTTCCATTGTCGCGGAAAACAACAGAATTCTGACGGATGGAGGGGGAGTAGATTACCCGCCCAGCCGCAACTCCTCCCACAGTATGTATTTGTCGAGAAACTTTACCATCCCAGTGTGAACTCAAAACACCGTATACGTCACATAAATGATAGATGATACGATCCAGAGTGGGTTTTTCAATGCAAGCGGGGTTTGTTTTGAATTCAGTGCTTGCCCAAGCCACTAAATCAGTCCCGGCAAATATACCACGATGATCTTCACGATCGATATCTGTTAAGGCGGTCAATGCCTCGTTGATTTCTCCTTGTAAATCCGTGTTATGATCTAAGATGACTTGGAGGTTGGCTTGCCGGCAATAAGAAGTTAACATTGTAGCTTCAACTTCCCCTAAAAGACACAATTATTGTCCGAATGAGAACATTAGGAGTACATTAGCTTACCCAGACGTCGATTGGTATTGAGTTGTTGTAAGGAATGGTTGATGCGCTCGAACACTGGTGTACTGTGAGCATGACCCGGACCCATGGTTTCCAGATCAGTAACGATGTGAACAGCATGATGGTGATTAGGCTTCAGGGTAAAATCAGGGTATAGCTCAAGGACACCACGCAGGTATTTGAGGATATGAGATTTGTAGTAGGCGCGCGACTTTTGTGATGTTTCACGAAAAAACAGGACACGCATAGAGTGAACAAGGTCCAAGAAGTTCTCTAACATCTTGAAACGACGAGAGTCGACTCCCTTGTCATTTTCATAACCCCAAACCCGAATGAGAGTGATGACTAGTGAGATCGAACAGATGACTTTATATTCATCAGCACTGAGCTTGCCTGAAGCAGATGTGCCCCATTCTGAGGGCGGCGGCTGAATCCAGTTCGGAAGAACAGTCCATTTCATGTCGGCCCAGATTTCCTCCAAAAGATCTTTGCCAATGACATGGCGAGGACTGGATCCTGATTTCGGCCTGAGGCTGCTATCACGATATTCTTGACGCTAATTGCATTATAGTCAAGACTCGCTCATTGCATAACTGAAGATCTTTACTCACCCAGATTAATATCCTTTGTACCATGACATCTTTCGTCAAAGAGGTGATACCAGGTTGACTAGAATCAAAAGGTGGAATTTTGTATTCTACGCATAATTTCTGTAGATATTCATGCTCGAATTTCATCAGGCTTGATCTGGAGGGCTCGTCCGCTTCGAAGGTTCGTTTGAGTTTATCATATCGTATCTTTGAGACATAATCATCGTCCGATCCATATTCTTGACGCTGATAGATAGATAGATATTTTCGGATTGTGAGGAAACAAATTATCTCGAAAGAATGCACGTACATAAAGCATGATTCGGGCAACAAGGATTTTTTTGTTATCGGTTGTATTGTAGCGAATCCCAAAATCTTGGCATAAAGCTCGAAGGACTGATTTTGTCCTGTTGTGGAGTGAGGGAGGCCTGGTGGTCAGATTAAGTATTCTAGACTTCAGGTTTTCGAAAGCCTGATCTCCATCGAAGACGAGTGGTGGAGCAGGACGTAACACCGGTGGCATTTCTGAAGGATCAATGACCGATGAGACCTTCGAATCAACTGACTACAGGAATTGATTCAATCTAAAAGGGCTATTCTAAAAAGAAACGAAGACATACTGCTTTGGAAAAACCGGAATCTGAAACTTCATCTGCCTCAGAAAGGCTGAGACTTGAAGCTTGATCTGTCTCAGAAAGGTTGGTATCTGTAACTTCATTGAGAGGGACAGGCTATTTTGAATAACGCATGAGTGAAAGAACATTGTCACAGGAGGCAGAGATGAACGAACGGCATCTCTTGGATGTGAAATATCGTAAGTGTTCCAGCCATCTGGAACATTGTCATAGTTCAGTGGTGGAATCTCGGGTACCTCTTCCCGCTGCGATGACATACGCTGTGTAACTTCAGACTAATGGAAATTCTTCAGTCAGTGAGCTTACCCATTGCAGAATCTGGTCCACCATTGCTTTCTTGGTGCGAAGTCCAGTACGTAGTCCGAGCACAAAGGTGAGATACCAAAGGACTCCTTTGTTTTCTTCACTCAGGATAGATCCCAAGGATGGATCATTTTGTCGAATTTCATTTAAAAATTTCCGAAGACTCGCGTTAGATATCTTCTTTTGGTCCTTAGTGTCCGGGTGAAGTCCATTGCCACCATTTTTCTTGTCATCGATCTTCCATATTTCACGAAGATGTGTCTCAAAAAGGCCAAGATATCCAAGGTGCATATCGTCAATGACCGTAAACCGAATGGGATCCCAGTATGGCAGATCTAATAGCTCTGACCACCGGAGTCCGTTCTCCTGGTAGATCGTATTACGTCGCGCCATGGGGGCTTCTTTCCATTCGAAAGCCAACTGTCGATGCTTATTCCAGTCCCTCATCACCCATTTCTCCGGATCGAGGTTATGGATATCTTGAATTGGAAGTAAACATCGTCTGCAAAAGTATGTATGGCTGTGTGAAGCGAATCCCGAAAGTTGATGAGCACCCTCCGTATCACATACGGCAGGGATTAGCACCGCGAAGATTGTTCGACCAAGAGTATATCGTGCAGTACACATGTAATACACTCCTTCCCAAAAAGGGAGCAACTGTTGGACTAGCCTGCGCAAGGTATGATTGATGTTATGTCGGGAAGGTTTTCCGGGAATGATTGTTACTAGATACATGTACTTCGGCTGATATCGAAGATGTTCGGGTAGGGACAAGATTACCATGTATAACGCGGTAGAGCTGAAGGAGGCGTGTTGTTCTTTCAAGAAGAAGGGGTTGAAAGCATCAAATCCGAGACTCATGACGAGTCGCAGGTCTGGTGATCCCGAAGGACCCATCTGAGGTGTCGCATACGGCTGACCATCTGCGCCCTTGAAGCATCGAAATGTAGATGAATCAACGAAATCTCTTTCTGGAGATTCCATCGATGGTAGCGGGCGTCGTTGATGTTGATCAATTATATCTTCGAGGCCCGGGATAGCTAAGATTCTCCCAATCCACTCTTGCAGATCTTGGAAAACCTGTTTCCTGATAGGAGTGACAAAATTACGCGTTCCAATGCGGCGAGTGCGCCATAATGTCGCACCACACGGTGGCAAGTCTGGGTGAGATCTCTCGTTACACACAGGTAGAGGTTGATTGGCTCTGAGTGCATTTTCGGAAATACTGATTGCCTCATTCGTAAAAGGAAAGAGCGCATAACAGTTTGGGCACGCAATGGAAATGTGTAATGTCGGATCAAGATCATAATGGTCGACAATGGTGTGAATATCTTCAGGAATCCGAGATGCGACCTGCGAATCTATCTTCTGTCTTCGCACTAATCCTTTGATGATACAGCGAAAAAGTGCCAGTATTACTCGCATTTTACGAACTGGAGTCTGAAATTTGACATATATTATCAATGCAGCTATGAGAGTGGGTGCTTCCTCGGTCATCTGTTTCCGAGTAAAGCGACGACCTAAAGACGGTTAAGACACTGGAAATATCCCTGAGGGAGAAGAGAATACTTACTGTTGTCAACATTCAGTCCCCCGTCTCTGTTACGATAGGCCTTTGCTTGCCAATGCCTCTCTTTGATCCGATGGACCTTATTCAATGTCACAAAGCGGCAGAGGCGGAGTGACTAACGGAGCGGGAAAGCGGAGCGACTAAGCAGAACGGTGAGGCGGAGCAGCTGGACAAGGCAACAAGGCGGAGCGACTAAGCAGAACGGCGGCAGGCTGGTCCCAGATAATGACAGAGATATATTGAGTATCGTAGTCATAGGTAATAATAAGTAAGCACATACCTGGTCCCAGATAATGACAGAGAGGTCAAGATAAGGGACCAGGCTGTGGAGGGTTGGCTATATATACATAATCCGGTCTGCGAGAAACAACGATGTAATACTGTACAGTTTAGGAACAAGGAAGGTGGCGGAAGCCAATAGAAGGAGAAGATGGGTCAGGTGGATCAGTAATCGATGGATCAGTAATCGATGGGGGTTTGACAGTGATGGGATGATGTATCGTACAAGTAAAGGCGTCGAGACGGTGAGAAAAGGAAAATGATAGGGGCTGCGTACTTTATGACATTACCCCCCTCCTTATGACCATTGCCCTCGATGGTCAAGGCTTCGCCGCTGTTGGGTGTTTTTTATGAAAGGCCCGAACAATTTTTGGTGCTCGAGTGAGGTTGGCTGCGGGTTCCCAAGAGTTGTGCCCTGCGTCGTAACCTTTCCACTTAACCAAATATTCCAACTTCTTCCATCGAACCCGGCTGTCTAAGATCTCCTCTACTTCGTATTCCGGTTCGTCTTCATCCTCTAAGTATACCGGCTCTGGTGGTGTTGGTATTTCGCCATTAATGGAGTTACCTTTCCAGGGGTATAGTTTATCAACATGGAAGACGGGATGGAGGCGATCTAGGGATAGGGGAAGGTCAAGGCGGTAGTCTAAAGGGCCAATTTTCTCCAGAATGCGATAAGGGCCAAGCTGTCGATCTCCTAACTTTTCACTGGAAAGTTGAAGGTTAATGTCCTCCGCACTGAGCCAGACTAGGTCTCCAACTTTAAATTGATGAGCTTTCCGCTTCCCGCGTTCGTATCCCTCCTTCTGTTGTTTCTTTCCTAGGTGTAAGGCAGCTCCGGCATCTTGTCGCGCTTCTCGGAGAATCCGTATACGGTCATCCACAGCTGGAATACCGCTTTGTTGGCCCACTGGGATATTGAACAGGGGAAGATAGCCGTAGGTTAGCTCGAACGGGGACATGCCTAGCGCAGAATGAGTCCGTGAGTTAATCACAAACTCCGCCATGGGAAGGTGCTCTGCCCAGTCATCTTGTCGTCGTCCTACATAGAGGCGGATGTATTTCTCTACTTCCTGATTTGCTCGTTCGGTTTGGCCATTAGACTGAGGACGGTATCCGGAGGTTAGATCTGATTTAATTCCTAGCCTAGCGAGAAGGGATCGCATGAGTTTAGCTGCAAACTGGGGTCCGCGGTCGGATTTAAAGTGAAGAGGAAGACCATGGAGACGGAAGATCTCTCGGTAGTAAATATCGGCAACGCCTTCGGCTGTGATGGAGCTGGTGCAAGGAATGGCGTGAATTTGTTTTCCATACAGGTCTGTGCAAACCAAGACAGCATCGTAGCCTTGGGAGTTAGGTAGCTGTGTTATCAGGTCAACCCCTACCTCTTCCCATAGACCGGATGGTACATCTAATGGTTGAGTTACGGCCCGTGGGTGTCGCTGGATCTTCTTACGGGCACAAACCTCGCATCCCTCAACGTATTTTTCCACAAAAGAGCGCAACGTAGGCCACCAGAAATGGGTACTGACCAAGTTGAGTGTCCCGTGTAGTCCGGGGTGTCCTGCAGTTGGATTGTCGTGGCATTGACGGAGTACCTCAGTGCGTAGGTCGTCGTTTGCTGGTACGTATACTCGACCTCGGTAGTAGACCAACCCATTGTCTTCTTCCCATTCGGCTATCCCATTGGCCAAGCGCTGTAGTCCGTGCTCTTTGACTGTTTTGAGACCCTCCAATACCTGTGCCTCCCGTTCTGAGGCTTTCCGGATACGATCCTCTAAGGGGTTCTGTAGGATCGAAGCTGCAATTTTTACGAAGTGGCCAGGTTTAAGGACTGTCTGTTGCCGGTTATCATTGCTGTCCGATACATGATGAACTGCCATGCGGGAGAGAGCATCAGCTTGGGTGTTTACTCTGCCAGGGCGGTGGATCATATGAAAGTCAAACCGTGACAGATAGAGGGCCCATCGGGCTTGTCGACGGGTGAGATCTTGTGCAGTGCGCCAGAATTCGAGGTTCGAATGGTCCGTAATGATGTCGAATGGTTGAGGGAGTCCTTCTAGAAAGTTCCTCCAATCCTTCAGTGCTTCAATGATAGCAAGCATTTCTCGATCGTAGATTTCGTAGTTCCGTTCCGCTGGCTGCATGGATGCCGATCTGAAGGCTACCGGATGCCATTGGCCATCGTCTTGCTTCTGCATAAGGGCGCCTCCCGTGGCAAAGCCTGATGCGTCTACCTCGATTCGAGTAGGCCTGTCTGGTGTCCATAGAGCAAGGATCGGTGCGGAGATGAAGGCTTCTCGAAGGGTATCAAATGCTTTCTGTTGAGTGTCGGTCCAGGTAAAGCTGGTGTCTTTCTTCGTCAGGTCGTTCAGAGGTCGTGCTATTTTGGCAAAATTCCGGATAAAGCGTCGGTAGAAGTTTGCAAATCCCAAGAACCCTCGTAGTTCCCGAAGATTAGTAGGGACTGGCCAGTCGCGAACAGCCGCTACTTTTACCGGATCCATTCTCACCTCCCCTTCTGAGATGATGAGTCCGAGGTATTCAATCTGTTGTTGTTCAAATTCGCATTTTTCTGGTCGTAGGTAGAGGTCGTGCTTTTCTAACCGGGTTAATACTTCCCGTACCATTCGTCGGTGTTCCTCGAGATCGTTACTGAAGATAAGGATGTCATCTAGGTAGACTGCCACCTTGCCGGCTGCAATGAGATCAGCAAATATAGCATTCATAAGTGCTTGGAACGTGGCAGGGGAATTTGTGAGACCAAAGAACATGACCTTAGGCTCGAACAAGCCTCGGGTTGTTGCAAACGCGCCTTTCCATTCATGCCCCTTCTTAATCCGTATGTTATTGTAACCCCAGCGGACATCAAACTTCGTGAAGTATCTGGCTCCCTGAAGTCGACTAATGATGTCAGCAACTAACGGGAGAGGGTATCGGTTCTTCACAGTGTACTCGTTCAGTTTCCGGTAGTCTTGTACGAAACGGAGTTTCCCATCCTTCTTCTTTACGAAGAAGACCGGTGATGAGATTGGTGATTTTGAGGGGACGATATAGCCTTTCCGTAGGTTTTCTTCTAGGAAACGATCCAACTCCTCCTGCTCGTTTAGGGACATGGGATAAATCTTGGTACGCATGGTTGCCGGTGCTCCAGGTACGAGATCAATCGCATGGTCCCAAGGTTGGTGGGCAGGTAATCGTTCGGAGGCGGATTCTGAGAAAACCTTCTTGAAATCACGATACTGCTCAGGGACCATTTCTTCGAAGGTTTTAACGGGTTTGTCTCGGTTGGCTTCCTCTGCTAGCTGCTGGGAGTAAGTGAATCCTGCGGCGCACCAGACTTCCTCCGTCTGTTCCTCTAGAATTCCTGCTTTTACCCATGCCCAGCGAGTTTTATGATTGGCTCGAATTCGGTGTATTGGTGGTTCTTCCACCGCTGCTGATTCACTCGGTTCAAGGGTCGCTTCTAGTGGCACCTCAATGTGGGGGTTTTCTGCGGGAGGTTCCAGTTCCGGGAGTTCGAGGATCGGGGTTTCTGTGTGAGTGGCGGCTAGATGAGAGTACAAGATCTCCTCGTCTGGGACTTCTTCTATCGTTACTCGAGGAGGCTTTACTGAAAGTCGTCCTTTCTCCCAATCAATCTCCGGATTTACCTTCCGTAGCCAGGGGAGTCCAAGGATGATGTCTTCACCTCCTAGGTTGGTGATCAGAAAGTCCATCCATCGCTCTTGATTATCCACTGTGAGTGCTAGACGTGCAAAATGGGTTATCCGTCCAGCTCGGTTAGGTGTTCCATCGATATTAAAAACGTCGATTGGTTTATGGAGGGGTGCACATCTTACATGGTTCCGGGTGACAAAGTCTTGGTTTAAAAACAGGGCGGTAGCTCCACAGTCTACCATGGCTGCAGTTGTTATACTGTGATTCCTTCCTCTTAGTCTCGCATGAATTCGGAAATGTGGGGAAGTAGAGTTTAATTCCCGGATCGACGATATTGTACATGATGGGTGCGAGTCATACGAGGAAGTAGCGAACATAACAAACTGATTACGGGGTACTCTCGGTGCAGCCGAAGCGGGTACCCTCTTTAAAAACCCTGTTGAAAGCCAGAGGACGAGGAGGACATAGCGTTAGCACGATCAAGTAATTCCCTTATTTGACCAATCTGATTGGAAAAGTCCTGGTTAGGGGGGCTCAGAGTAGCAGCTACGGGTGCAGGAGCAGATGTTGGGGTCGAGGACGCGATTTGGACGGATTCGTTTGGGAATAGGGAGAATGGCGCGGGTCCCGTAGCGGATATCTGTTGGCGTCGAGGTTGCTGGCGTCGGCCTCGGTCTCGTCCGAGTCCCATGAATTTGTCTTGGCAGACTGCTTCCAGATGTCCTCGACGTCCACAGTAGCGGCAGGTGGTTTCTCGGTGTGGGCAGTTTTGCTTGACATGTCCTTGGGCACCGCAGCCGAAGCATCGTCCTCGCATGCGAGCTAGGAATGCTTCCCTAGTATTCCCATTACTGGTGTGGGTTGCATCAATGTCCATAGCATGGGGGTCAGCAGGGGTAGTGTGAGCGGTATGCGTGGGAGGGTATCCAGAGTTCCGGCCAGTCATGGTGGGATCGTGCAGGTAGACATCCACTGATATGGCCCGTTTGATTGCCTCCTTCAGAGTCGGAGCAATTCCTTGGGCAATGTTTACGGTGATGAGGTGTTGTCGGATCTCTGGGAGTAATGCAGTGAAGAAACGTTCCCGCAAGTCAATATCAGACATTTCAGTCCGATCTCCGATATCCTTGAACTTCTGAGCGAATTCCGCAACTGTCTGTCCTTTACTTTGCCTGAGATTCTTGATCTCGCTACGGGCTTCCATACCTGGGTCCATTGGTTCAAACCGTTGGCTAAATTCCTTCAGGAACGCCTCCCAATTTCCTCCGAAAGGGGGATTTTCCGCATTGAAATGTAGCAGATGGGGAGTTGCCCAATCTCCGGCACTTTCTGTGAAGAAGCCCAAGGCGGACTTGATGAGTTTTACTTGGCTTTTGGCGAGATCCGGTTGTTCTGACGCCCAATTCTGGAACTGAGCCATGAAGCGACGGGCTTCAGCGCCATCTTTACCCTTGAAAACCTCGGGTTTGTTCATGCTTGACTTAGAGGATGAGCGTTCCTCCATAGCTGTAGCAAGGTTAGCTACTTGTCTGATGAGCTGAGCCATGAGATCCTCCGCAGAGGTGTTTGGGGCAGGCGGGATAGGAGTCGACATGATGGGAGTAGGCAATCGGGGCTGGGGAATCGGCAGGAAGGTTATATTGCTCACAGTGAGTGGCTCTCGGATTGAGTTCGAAAGGGCGTTGGGGCAAGGTTGAGACTGGCAATCGCGCCAAGTATCGTCGTTGTTATGGGCGTGAGCTTGGTCTCTGGGGTCAAGTGCGTGCGGGAGTGCGGAGCAGTCTATACTGGCAACAGGTGTTTCAGAGTCGGGCGGAACTGGGGAAGACGTGGTGTCTATAGACCCTGCAAGGACAACCTTATCGGTAGGCTGTCAGTGCAGTAATGGATCTTGACCTAATGTCACGAAGCGGCAGAGGCGGAGTGACTAACGGAGCGGGAAAGCGGAGCGACTAAGCAGAACGGTGAGGCGGAGCAGCTGGACAAGGCAACAAGGCGGAGCGACTAAGCAGAACGGCGGCAGGCTGGTCCCAGATAATGACAGAGATATATTGAGTATCGTAGTCATAGGTAATAATAAGTAAGCACATACCTGGTCCCAGATAATGACAGAGAGGTCAAGATAAGGGACCAGGCTGTGGAGGGTTGGCTATATATACATAATCCGGTCTGCGAGAAACAACGATGTAATACTGTACAGTTTAGGAACAAGGAAGGTGGCGGAAGCCAATAGAAGGAGAAGATGGGTCAGGTGGATCAGTAATCGATGGGGGTTTGACAGTGATGGGATGATGTATCGTACAAGTAAAGGCATCGAGACGGTGAGAAAAGGAAAATGATAGGGGCTGCGTACTTTATGACATTCAATGCCTGGAAAAGCTCGTCCTCTGCATCTATAACACCCATAGAACGCTCTCCGGGAGGCAGGGCCTGAATTGTTCTGAGTAAGTGACAAAATCTAGCCTCCGCATCCAATAGACGACGATTGGAGGCACTTCCGGGATTGAGGGCAGAGAGTCCAGAATTCACCAGTAATAGACTTTCGGGATCCGGGAACTCGAAGGCTATTGTTTGAGAAGGAGGGGTAATGAACTCCAAGCCAAGGTCGCAATCATGAAGAGCCTCCATTCGTACACCTATCTCCGTGACTACAGAACGCAACCAGGCTTCGAAATCCGCCACTGTTTCTGTATTGTTGCAACCGTGGGTTTCGTCGAAAGAATTAGAAGCTGGGCGGGAGCTTTCACTAGGTTGGTTTTCTAGGTGTGAATCAGTCCCGCCACGTGAAGTCGTGAAGGACTCCGGTGCGGCCTCAGTCTCGGCGGTTTGTGTTGCTGAAGCAAAGGCGGCTCTGAGACGTTCTCGATGCCGATGCGCTATTAGAACCGACTGTGGAGCTAGCACTCCCTCTGGATCCTGCTTCAAACATTCGTGGCATCGACATGGCTGATCTCCTGAGCCATCAACTCTACGGCGGCGAGCCATTTCACAACCGAGTTTGACCCGGAAAAAATGAGACGAGATGGAGTTTGAAGACACCCAGTAGTCGTGATTTGTGAACTGATGTAAGTCGAAATATGGTAGACAACCACGATTGGTTGATTATCTGATCAACCTAAAAGGGTATAGCGTGAAGATACAGTTCCTATCGTAGACATCCTAGTAGGAGCATGACCATGACGGACGTGATGTTTTAGCGAGTTTCAAGTAGACAGTTGTTTTTATAAAAAGGTTTTGAGGTCCTTATCTTCAGAATCGCAATCAACGATGGAGCCCTATGAGACGTCGGATGAAGAGACACAGACTTCGATGGTGTGTCATGTCATTTGGAAAGCCTCTGATATTTGCCTTGACTATTCGTAGCCTAGCCAATCAACTTGGTGGAGAAAGCAGGCGTACGAGTATTACCGTTACTGTAGTGACGACGATGGGATCATTCAAAAGGTCTTTGACAGTCCCAATCCAGAAGAATCGTACGTCAACTAGTGCTTTGAATTTCCTCTTCGAAACTCCGAGCATGAGCACAGGAAAACGAGGGGACGAACGAAAACACCCCCTCCAAAGGGAGCTCTTAAACACGGCTCCGCCACCTCAAGTCCTGGTTGGTGTTGTCATCTGTATCGCCATAGACTTGTGCTGACGTCCGTCTCTTGATATAGGTTCTGTCAAAGATGCGGAAGCTAGAGGAGCTACACCCGTAAGCTTCAAATCTTCTACACGTCCGCCAAAATACTTTTTGGAAGGGGAAAAACGTACCAATTCCTTTTCGAGCGATGCGTTGGGGCCGACAAAGCTGGAAACCGCACGTTTCAGGTCGCATGATAGCGAAGGAGAGACTGCTTGGTACTTCAGCCAGTCACCATTTGACCTGGACGCACCCCCTCCCGAAACACCGAACCCGAGGATGTTAGCAACGATCTACATCCACAGGAACATGAAGGATGGAGCCTATCAGTTATGGTTGTGGTGTGAGCGGGATGGCGGAGGGCTTGCGTGGAAACCAGTAGACCTGGAGAATGAGCGAGTAGCTCATCCCAAGATTGCGGAGCGGGCTTTGAAGTTGACTACGTCGGGAAGGCCTAGTTGGGTGCTCACTAGTACCTTGACTACCTATTGGTCACGAAAGCCCAGGAGGTCTAGATCGCGTTCGGTTGCAGCAGGCTCGATGAACAGTGGTTCCATTAGTACAGGAACTGAGGTACGGTGAAGTCCAATATTCGATAAATGTCTGTGTCGTTGCGTACGTTCCGGATCGAGTTTGCAAGGGTGTGCTCCGTATTGTATCCAGAAGATCTTCTATCGAGTTGGACTCTATAGAAGTGTTTCGTGTGAAGAGAAAGATGTAGAAGCGTAGAGAGGTGAGGGAGGGAGCCTAAACAGAACGCGTTATCAAATCGCGTGAGCGCCTAAATGTTTCTCACGCTATATACTTGAGTGAAGCAACTCCATCGTGCTCAGTAGAACAAAGGCCATTCATTTTCCTTGTACATGTATCTGTAGTATGTACACATCGTGTATATAAGTATTATTGGATAGTGTTGGTTAAGACTCGAAGATTCGGAACTGAATAAACAAGTTATTGTAATAACTCCAAGAATTTCCTCGGCATTGACATGTGGAGGCCATTAAACGGATCCACATGTACTATGTCGGGCACGAATGTGCCATATGAGAATAACACCCTCCAGCGATCTTCATTATTCTGTCCAGATGCCTGTACCATGGTTGGTGTTTTGAAAAATGTCGCAACGAGACAATGCCTCCACAAACACTGTTGGAGCTAATTATTAGCATGACAAATGTAATCTTCAAAGGATCAAGATGCACCCATTTCATAAATAGACGAGGACACCGCTTCATAAGGGTTTCTATATCTTGCAATGGTATATCAATCATGAAAGGAGCAACTTCTTCAACAAGTTGTGGATTCCAATAAGTCAAAGCAAAGCATAGAAGTTCTCGTGAGTTGCTTTTGAGGAACTTCCTATCAATCGCAGGGAAGCCTGAGTATCGAGTGTAATTTAAACCGAGTCCGACTCACCTAAGTTCGAATTGAACGGCGGCAATTGCTTTATGCACCTCATACTTTTCCGCGGCTTCGGCGACCTTTAATATCAGCGCAAATTCGATTTGATCCAGCACAGGTTGATGACTCTGAGTGCCGACATATTGGAAAAGGATGTTCAGGACGTGAGAGCGTTCGGGAAGAGAAGACACCTCCCCGATGTAGGATGGAGTAGTAGCAGGTGGAAATCCACTGGTATCGACTTCGAGTTCCTCCTTGTCTACGATAAACTTCACGTTATCAAAAGATTGCAGTACAACGAAGCGAGAGCAAGCTACAAGCAGCGTCAGCTTGTGTGAAAAACAAACCTCGGTAGGAAAAGACATACAGATTTGCTTTGCCTCTGCGAGGCGGGAGATCGCGATACTCATGTCGATATTGATTATCCTCCGATTGAAAGACTAATAAGTTCGACGTATCTTTAATCAGTATCCTCGTGACAGGTCAAGATACAAACCAAATCGAAAGAGTCTGGAGACCAGGACGTCAATATATAGTGATCGTGATAGAGAGTAGAAAACTAATAAGCGCTCGTAACCCGACAAAATAACACGAGCTTAAAAGCGCCCGTAACTCGCTCTTAGCCTCTTATTCGTACTAGTGGAACACACGAGTATAACTCTGTGCTTCTTGGGCTTCTCTCGTATCATACCAACACAGTGAGCTCTCGCAACTGTTTATCTTGGCGTTAAGTGTGTGGTTGACATGCGGCCTTCTCAGTTATCTGTTCGCTCGTTCAATTGTGATGAGTGGAAGTCCTCATAGCCCACATTTTCAAGTTCCTCTCCGTGACCAAGAAGGATGGTATAAAGCGGTTAGTTATCCTGCATACCAGAGCTGATAACGTTCGATAATTACCATCTAACTCGACTTCAGCATTTCGAAGCGAGCACTGATGTACCGGACACTCCTTGGAGCAGAAACAAGACGATAGAAGTAGAAGTCGGATTGGAGACGGCTGAGGTAGATCTGGAGGACGGTAATTGCCATATACAACCCTCGAGTGCAACAGCAGTGAGTGCAAATTCAATTTTTGCGTATCAACAAAGCTACAAGTAATACACAGGTCTCCAGTTTTCTTCCTCAAAATGCACCTCCAGAGGCTCAGATCGACGGTGATGAAGGGCCATACCTTGAATCAAAACCTGAATGCGTAGACCGCCCGTCCGATGCACTTGATCTTCAGAATGACACAAAGGTAAGATATATCTTCATTCGGATCTCCATGTCTGTCTTGTTCATGCGCCAAAGGAGAACATCGGTGTAGCAAAAGCAGTAAGTATAATTCATCATGTTCGTAGCTGTTTCTAATCAATGAATAGAAACCCGTAGCTAATCTTAAAGATGAAACTGCCGAGAGCACTATTCGGGGACAAAGTGAATTCTTACATGTGCGTTGCAATTGTATGTCGTGGTATCAAGCACCTATAACCTTTTTAATTTCATATCTAGGACTCCATTGGGACCACAATGGGCAAACCTATGCAGCCACTTCAGGTCGGTGGTGACTTTCGTTCTTATTCCTTGCTCAAATTCCGTAGGACGCAAAACGCGCATTCGAAGACGTCAGTTCACTGAGTAGGTACCTAAGACTTATGACTCAAACTCTATCTATAGATCGACTCTAAGTCTCCGCGTTTAATCGCCTTAAAAAACTTTGCTGTGAGCACGCTCGGGAAAAGCATGTCTTTGTTCTATATTCATTGATATGGATAACTAGCTTTCTGAGTTTCTATTCAGGGCAGGTACCCTAAGTTACTTGCTATTCGTCATCAAAATGCTTCGAAAGATCTGGACAATGTTTCAGAATCAGTTTGCCGTTGCTGTTGGACATCTGGTTGTCAGTGTGGGTTTGTTCATCCTGGTTCGATATTGGGGCACAATACCAGTAGAAATACAAGCCGTTGGCCAAGTAAGATTATATTTTCCACGACTTCTTTACAACCATGGTGCGATATTGACCATCCTGTTGACAGAGATCGAGGTTTTCACGAATAATCGTCGATACCACTGTCCTAGCAGGTGCTTTCATCTGCACTTCCGTTATCTGGCAGATAGTATCTGTTATTGGAGGATCAGTAGTCATGATACACAGGATGTACTTTTGATACATATAATTTTTCACTACGGCTCTCAATTTTATTCGTATATGAGTTAGGAGTCCTCAAGGAATTTCAGCCATGAAAGATTATGTCCTTCTAAACACACCGCAGGCACGATTCAACTATCTCTGCCTTAGTTGCAGTTATTTGGCTAACCTCCTCATGGCGCCGTGAATCTCGACTATTCATTTCAGTTACACATCGCAGACATGTATATACACGCGACTGAACTTAGAACGGGATATATATTAGTCCCAGAACAATACATATATATATACATTGACAACGACAGTAAAACAAAATGTATCGCAGATTGTCCGTACATCAAAATGATAAGTTACACTTCTTCTGGAGATACTCTCTGGCAAACTGGTCATTTTTGTGCGAAAGAAAGTGAGCTTTTTTAAACTTCAGTTGACTATGCCATTCTTGACTAGTCATCAATTTCACCGTCTCATGAAGGTCACGAATCTTGCGCAGCCGTGCCTGAAACCAATCTTCAGCATCTCTGGACCAATATCCACAATTAAGACCACATGATCTCCAGGGACCCGAACGGGGCCACCATGATCGGATTGCGGTCTGCTCTACGCCGTCTTTCGAAATTACACCTGGAGGAGACCTTATACAAAAAGTCCTTGAGAGAAGGTGAACACATACCTGTAACAACCTCGTATGCCCCACATATGAGATCCATTTCTTCATTAGTGAGTTGATCATCCCAAAATGCTCGATTTTGACCCGCCTCCCAAACACAGAGTGAATACTCTCCTTCTTGCAGAGCATGTCCAGTAGGCCCATCGCAAACATCATTCACATCAACCACTTCTCGAGCTAATCGGGAGATAATACCCCCAGCAAGGAGTGCCGCACGACCTCTAGCTGAGCGCAGGAAATTATCACGAAGAATCTCATAAGCACAGTAGTCTTGTAATGTTGGTTTGAAGGAGGCAGGACGCAGGCCCAACATGGCAGGTCGACGACAGGGAATGGCCCGGGTTTTGCGAGGAGGGTAGCTAGCCAAAAGTGTGTTGAAGGGCATCCCATGTTCAATCAGGCGTGTGAGAATATTTTCGGTCTTGGGACCCCACTCCCGTCGTGCTATCTCCATAACGGTGGCAGCACTGCGTAAAGCAATCAAGTATGGCTCATGATCTGTGGCACCTTGAGCTTGTATCAAAAAATAATGACCATCGAATGAGCATAATACGTCAACTTCAAACGGAACCGGAGGCCTCATGAGACTATTCCTAACAGCCAGATCATACACTTGGGGTGCAGTCCGTAGATTGACTGCATCCATCAGTTGGGTTACGAAGTTACACATTTGCAGTTTGACATAATCATCTGGTCCAGGAGATGGTGGTGAACGTCCACATCCTATTAGGCCCAATACCTTGCTCCAGACCTGTGGTTTAAGCACAACGTCGCGATTATCGGGTCGAGGTTGTTTGAGAAACCCAAATCTATAATAGGCGACATCTTCAATGCCTTCACGGAACCCAGAGTTCAATGAGTCGGCCTCTGTGCGCTTATTCGGATACAGACGAGCAAGGTAGGAACCCGAGGAAGCAGTACCCACGTTATGATTTGTTTCCTCATTCATGTGAGTCTGCACTGAAATGAAACAGTCCGAGTCGTCGTCGTCATCATCGTAAAGGCTGTAGTCAGGACCGTCTTCAGGATCCAAGTCCGTGCAAACTTCCCATTCGTCTGCAACTGAATCATAACGTCGCTGGCGCGAACCATATCTCTCCCAGATGTCTTCATAATTGTTCCTTCCTACTGCTGTCCATACCCTCACTCCTTCGACCAGATCCCAGTAGTACACACGAGCCCCTTTCCTGCCCGGTGCTCTATCCTTCTCTGCATTTTTTTCACGCTGTAGACGAGATTGGCGTTCAACAACAGTCTCAGAAGAAATGGCTCGGAGCCTTTGAACGTCGCGACGCTTGATGAACGACAAAAGGTCCTCGTTTGGACGGGGTAAGGTTCCACCATCAATGCGGGGTAAACGCAGCCGAGGTTTATATTGAGAAACGTCCATATCAACGGGAAAGCTTTCCTCTGCGCATGGAGGTGGCGGGTACGGTGTCTGTTCTGAGATCAAGGTTCTGATGATAGTAGCAGTGGGGGTTGGAATTACATTTTCTAACATGGGATGGATGGACCAATTATCCTTAGAGCCCCAACACAACATCAAAGGCATTTTGGCCTCGAGGTAAACAGGAATCCAAGGAAGACAGTTTGAATTATGCACATCCAGAAACATGCCAACCATTGGAATATCCATAAGTTGATGGAAATACGCAAGCCACTCTGAACTGATTGATGTCTCTTGCTGAAGCCGCTCCTTCCATTGCCATTTCGAAGGAACGGGTCCTCGACGAAGCTCTTCATATTCCTTCTGCCTCCTACTCCAGAAAGGATTAGGGCTGGGTAGTACGGATTTATAATTTGAAGCGATAAGCTTGACCCATTTATTGTCGAGATGATAGAGGATGTGAAGGAAGAAAGAGATACAGGCGATCAAGGGAATAAAGGCTTGGCGAGACCGCATCACTGCATAGCGGGCATCTGCATCTGTCTTCCAGCAATGTCGATAGCCGTAATTATTTGGGTAAGGCCAGAGTTTAAAATCTTCCGGTATTCCGAGCCAGTTCAACTTCATGCACGCACGAAGAAATGCACGCATATTCCTTTCTAAGGAGTCCCAGTCGTCTTTCACTGAAGGCTTAAGAGTGAAGCCGTCGAGAGTTTTCTCAATCGGTATAGAAGCAAAATGGTGATCTAAACATTTTAGAAAATGGAATTTGAAAGGGTTACTACTGGGTGCAAAGCCCAAGAACGGAATCTGCGAGGTAGTCCAGTGCTTCACATAGAAGTTGGGCAGCACGGTGGCGTTTGGTTTAAGATTTAAGGATTGATTGCGAGAAGGGACATTGGGGAAATCGTGCGGTCTGCGACTGAGACATGTATAAACATCGTTGTCGATCACCGCGTGGAAACTGAAACCATCCGTCTCTTTAGACGTTGCAAGACGGCAAGGTATGCCTTGAAGAATGCTACGTGAGTGCAAAAAATCTCTAAACTAAACCATGAACGAATGCTCACAAGTCATAGAGTCGAGCGGGTTCTTCTTTATTTATGCGGCGATTGTTCTAGATTCCACAAAGTAGGAGGCTATGGTCTGATTTTGTACAGGAGCGAGACGTTATGAGAAACATTCATCAGTTCAAAACGCTGAAAATCCCGAACCTCTGGTCTAGAGTACAGGCGTGAAAAAGTAAGAGTTTCGAGAAGAGTTAGAGAGGAGAACCTCAGATCCAGTTATACCAGAAAGAGGTGTATAGATAGAATATACAACAGGCGCGAGGAGGAGTTTTCTACTAGGTACCGTGTCAACGTTCAACCACGCGAGTATGAATCTCACGTCAGTTAAAATCACGTGAACATTTTTTGCTCTTAGTCGCTCCTAAACTGATCTATACCGGTTCGTACGACGCACTCCAGGTTTCAAACCGGAGAAGAGTCTCTTTGTTCCAGATCTCAAGAGTGGTCTATTCATAGACTATCGTGGTGGATCCAGAGTACCTACTATTACAAGAAAAAATAAGGAATGACGACGGTGGAATGAATGGAGCGTAAGGCTTGAGTATGAAGGAGTGTGTGTGAAGAGCCTGTACTTAAGGTAAGATCTACAGTATCAGAATGAGAAAACGAAAGAGTTAACGAGGGTGAATGAAGGAGGGCTACTTCTTCCAAAAGAATGTGATACGGAATGTATGTGCGCATAATCAAGGTAAGTAACCATTCCACGATAAGGAATGTGAATGAATGCTAATACTTGTCCAAGGAATGATAAAAAGGAAAGGATTATCTGTATATGATCAACATAAGATGCAATGTAAATGAGCGTGAAGGCAACAAATATTGTTATCTATGTGTCCGAATCGTGATTCGAAGAATGTTAACCAGGAACATAAAGGGATCGTTTGGATGAACTATGGGTGAGAACATAGTAATACTCGGAATGAGAAAAGGAAAGAGAAATGAGAAAGCTAAGAAACGGAACAAGATGCCTTCGGAACATAAACGATTCCTGGAACGACGAGGAACAGAAGAAAAGAGAACATCAAAGAGGTGAGTGTAGAACCAGACGCTCGTAAAAAAAAGAAGAAAAAAACAGGACAGATATGTATAGAACGGAAACCAGGGCACAGACGATTGATGAAGATGGAACAAAGAGAAGATGAAAAAAACGCACAGAACTTAGATGAACCAAGAGGAAAAAAGAAAAGGGAAGGCGAAAAGAACAGGGACCGATGCCTCTTGGGCTTAGACAATTGAATCAGATGAACCAAGAGGAAAAAAAGAAAGGGGAAGGCGAAAAGAATTGAGATGATATGAGTATAGAACGGATGCCTCTGGGGCTTAGACGACTGAATCAGATGAACCAAGAGAGAAAGGGGAAGGCAAAAAGAATAGAGATGATATGAGCATAGAACGAATGCCTCTGGGGCTTAGACGATTGAACCAGATGAACCAAGAGGAAGAAAATAGAGGGGGAGGTGAAAAGAATAGGGATGAGATGAGAATAGAATGGATGCCTCTGGGGCTTAGACGATTAATGAAGATGGAACGATCGAAGAACAGTCACGAAAATACAGGACTCAGCCTCGGAAAATATGTCTCAGACGTTTTCCGTTCTCTACGTGCCCTCGCACGTTCTTCGAAAATCTGGGTTGTGAATAAAGTATTCAGTGCGGCTCGTATCAACGAAGACAGATCACTCTACTAACGCGGTTAGGACCCGTCGAATCGCTTCCTTCTCCTCGCCAGTTGGATAACGTGGTATGGATTCCAAAAACCTCTCCGGTTCGTACACCGAGTAGAAGAAAATCACGACATCGCCTTTGAAAATTTCTGTACAGTCGTACGCGTCAAAGGCCGTGTTGATATCCGGGCTGCCTTGATTGTAGGTGCCCACGACATAGTACTTTCGTTGATTGACGATAACTTTAGCCCTGTACAGATCGTCGGCATCCGTATCGGACCCGAAGCCAAACCGGACATCGATGAAGCGTTTGTGGCTATATTGCTTCAACGCCGAATCGAAGTGTTTATGTTCAGCCAATGCATTACCGAGGCCGAAGTAAAGTCCAAGTGTCTTTCCATAAGTCTGCGGGATTGGTGTCAGTTAGACATGCTATAGCAACAGCCGAACACCAAGCTCACCGTCTCATCTAGCTCTGGCATAATGTTACCATTCAATGTGGGGCAGAGAATGGTGTGATCTGGGGACTGTCTTTGACGGGACGGCCCTGCGCTAGCGGGAGTAGGGGAGAGACTTGCGCCATTCAGAGCAGATCGTAAAACAGGCATTATGCGGATTGTTCAAGTTGTATGGACAAATTTGAAAAGGCGATGGAGTATCGACGGGGAAAAAGTGATTATTTTGTCTCTGATTTTATGAGAGGCAACACGCTGTTAACATGAGTCTTGCAAGCCCTAGGATTCCTAACCTCCCTGTTACAGCTTCAGATACCGGGAGATTTCCATTGCATCCGACTTCTGATCACTCAGCGCGAAATACGAATACATTGTCATTATTCAGTCCACATATTGACTTTACCGATTCTCCTTCCAAATTCAGTGACACCGTAAACACTCGCTAAATTCACGAAACCAGATTTTAAGCACGGGTGACTTATATTAGTGCTAGCGCTAGCAGTACGTAGGTTTTAACGGTCAGTCATCTCAGACTGTGTCGTCCTTCTAGCATAGAATCTGGTTTAAAAATTTTAATAATTGTTTGGAGTTGGTTTCTTTGGCAATCCGGAGGTAATTAGCGAAGGATGAAAGGGATCAAAAAGCATGTTATACGAAAAATTCTCAATCCTGAATACATGTGTGCAGAACCTCGAAGGTCTACTCACCCCCCGACGCTTGACCCTGAACAATATTTCCCCTCGCACTTGTAGCTCTATTCCTCTGATTCACATTTCAACCCAATCGATAAAAGTAAGTCAAAGCGTCTAGAACCAACAATACTTTTAAACTCTTTCCGCTGATCTAGAGAACAATCCCAGCCTTATTCATAATCATAGCCACTCAATATCAGGAACATATTTCACATCTTAAGATCTGATCGATATCGCTAGATCTAGATTATCATCTATGATTTCATCATTCATCTCGTACATGCAAGAACTGTTAAATGATACATGAATCAAAAGGACTAGCACTTTCCTATCAAATTTTGTGAGGCCTATTACATAGCTTGCAAAGGGATCCAAAAACTTCAACAATGGAAGTCGATTACAGACTTCCTGTTTTAGATATTGAAGATATTAATTTAAGTTTGCAAAAGTTGCTCTTATCATTCGAACGACATAATTACGCGGTACGAATGTTCGACCTCATGTACTTGACATAGAAGGGTCATTTGATTAAAATTGAAACCCTTGAAGCAAACATGAAACCTTACAGGCCATGTCCGATGCCTGTGCCACTGCACGCTTCAACAATCGATATCAGCCGAAGAGATAGCTTCACGCAGGTGCTTGCGCGCGCGGCTCCAACAAGTAATTGGAAGGTGTTGAATGCACCCCATTTCTGGGATTCACTTTGAATCCAGACCCGGTGTTCCACAATTAGATAAGTACATGATAATTTACATGGACTACCAGTATAGCGCAGTTGAGAAAGACGTGTGACTGGGACGATTATGGCTTTTCTGACAGCAAGGCATTCCTAAGATAAATGTACACGGAGAATCAGCGCTTTTCCTTTGAAATCATATGGTTCAAAATGATCAATTGACTACGTAGTCGTCTGAACACAGACCGCTGAGAGTAGGAGTAGCGAAAGTCACACACTTTGCTTGAGGAACTTGTACAGACGGTTTCACAAAGCTAGAAGCGTCATATCATGTCTGGGATGAAGTGAACACCATGAGAAGAATACCCAGCCTTCTGGACTGGGTCGCGAGGATGTTGCTGATCCATCCTCATCATTGATTGAAGATCAGTCAGTGCTCAATCGAGAGCATTACGGTCAAAATATGAGTCACAAATTCATTAGATTGTAGTTTACGATGCCGTCTTGGAATAATCAGGACGAGAGGAAGAACCGAGGGTCCCCTGCGGGTTGCAAGATTTTTGTCGCGATTCGCTGAACTGATCAAGACTAGGTTAGGAAAGCATGGATGAGAGACAACGTAACTTACTTATCATGAACGGGAAGTTTGCAAATTCTGGATCTCCTTTTCGAGACCTCGGATTTCGTTTGTCTTTTCGACCAGTGAAACGATAAGTTCAGAATTGAGAGACCTCAGGTCAGCAAGACGTAGAGAGGTTTGCACATCCTGGGAAACAGACCGATGAATACAGGTAACTATGTTTTCGTAGGATACTCACGTCGATATCAAGGTGTTCGAGGCTTCCTAACAGAGCAGCTATCTCGGTGCGAAGTTGTTCGGCTTCGTCTGAACTGGCAGACAATCTCCGTTCGTACTGATTGATTTCAGCGTCCTCGCATGTTATGCAGCGCACTTGTGATGGAGTCGACATTGTATGACCACTAGAGAAAACCCCCACGCACTTTTATACAAATTCCGTTGCATTGTGGGCCATTCATCATAAGGCTCATGGTCGGATGGCCCATTCGAGTGCCTTTGACGCTATGACAGCCGAAACGGTATAAGAGGAAGGTTTTCCTTTCAGGTGAAAGACAATAGGAGAAGACATCCTCGGAGTTGGACTCATGAGGAATGTCTAAGCCGACCGCGAGACTTTGGGCGTACGACAACAAAGGGTAGTTTATATTACGTAACTACAAGATGTGACTTTTGAAAATTTGATCACTTGACTTCCGAAATCAAGCAACTACCAGTACTAGTACGACGTCGACGACAACCTCGAACGCTTGGTCCTGGTTTTAAACCGGACGCATGCGCAAAGACACGGAATTTCGCTCACTACACCTTATGTCCCTCCGGATCCCGTTGGTCATGATAATGGATGCTGGCTGATGTGGCGTCGTAACCAGGTTCTTCGAAACGAGGGTGAGGAACCCCTTAGACTAGACTTTTCCGTGCGCTGACTTGTATCAAGGCTATTACAGGCAACTAGGAAGGAAAGAAGGGAGTGTAATAACTAGCACTTAGTGAAGTTTAGGCATATGTATCGTATACAGACTTAGAAATGGTTTAGGCTCCAAGTGAGTTGATTGATTGGATGTTGAAGTGATGAGCTAGTCGTTTCGGTTATGAGGCCCGTTCCAAAGCAGAACATGCAAGAAATTCTTGTTCATTTCCAGCGATGATGTCTCCTGGACAAGATTCCAGCGATGTAGATTCTGAAATGGACTATGGTACCGCAGATGAGGTGGATGAGCCACAGGCCGATCCAGCAACTCATTCCTATCAGGATTCATCGGAAAATATTCAGCATTCGATGCCACAGCACTCGCACACGTCGCGGCAGGACTTACCTCAGACCCCCCCTCCCAGAGACGACCATCATATGGATGATCTCAATGATACTCCCAGAGCTCCTGATCCCAACGATACTCCCAGAGTTTCTTCATCCTTTAGAGATCAACAACCAATGCAGGTCTGTCACGAGGAATCCATTTGAGAAGGAGTGCTTACTTATGCATGATAATCAGGAACCATCGTCGCCGACCATACAACTACCTCGAAGTGGCAAAAGAAGAAAAGTCCAACAGGAACCCCGGGCTCCCAACGATGGTGGGCAGTCAAATTCTCAACGTGATCAGGGCTCCAGCTCCAGTGTAGATGCGGTAGGCATTCTGTGCTCGTTATCATTGCGTCGAACCTAAAAAAAAACCTTATAGTTAAAAACTTTGTTTGAGGCACAAGCAACACTACTAAAGAGCGTCTGCACACAATTGCAAGGATCGACCACAGAAATGTTACAGAAACAAGACGAGAAAACCGCTGCAATTTTGCAGAAACAAGACGATAAGATCGATAAGTTGGCTGAACACACAAACCAGAATTCGAGAATCTTGGCACGCATCGGGGAGACACTGGAGAAGCACTTCACGGGCAAGCCCGCACAACAACGTGGAAATATGGGCGACGAACGAGGAGCTAACTCCCAGGGTGATGCTGCCAAAACAGAAAGAAATCCTAGTGACCCGGCGGAAGAACAAGATATTGAAGGTGACGATGAGGCCGATGTAGCTTATGCGTTCAACTATGCCAAGAAGAAGCGAGTTCCGCGCTCTGGTGAGATCAAGCGCCGACCCATTGAAGAGCTGAGGAGCAAGGTTCGTACGACCATCTCTTGCGACAATCCATATTCACTTCTTAATGTAGGAAATGATCCGCATGTGGCTCGATAAAATAATGAAAGGTCAAGATCAATTAAAAAACACGGTAACTCAACAGGAAGCAGACGAATTTGCCAAAGCATTCAAGAAGAATCCGCTTTCACGTCCATGTACGACGGAAAACTTTCGATATTGGATTGCGGGTGGTCCTAAATCAGCATGGAACAAGGGCGCCTCATACGTCTTTGTTGAGATACTTGAGGCGCAGAAGCTGATCACTAAACCCACTGTCGAAGATCGTGATGGTCTCCGTGAAGCATTTCTTGTGCGGTTAAAATCGCTTCATAAATACTGGTTAGAAGACAAGAAAATGGCGGAAGATAGCAATGACTCGCGCTTACCCTCAGGCAGGTGGCAGAGAAAAAGCACAGTCAGTTGTCACAGCATCGTATTTTGATGCGGAAACTGATATGGACTTTGAACAAGTTATTTCATCAACGAAGAGAGGTTATTCTTACCTTTGAATCACTCCAGCCCTACCTCAAGGTGTTCGAGGAGTTAGGCGTCGCGGGAATGTCGTCGGACGAAGAAGACCCTGGCATGAGCAAACCTCGAGTACAATATCTTGTGAAGGGCACAAGATGGCAAGCGGCCTTGGTCAAGAATTTCGTTCGGCCAATAGACTATGTTCACCTCGAAGGACGATGCTCCGCCGACGGAGAGAAATTCAGTTTCACGCGAGGTTCTCCTCCGCGTCTTCGTGTTGATAACAATGACCGAAGCTCAAACAGCAAATACGTTGTGGGTTTACCTTCCAACTTTTATGATGCCGAATGGCTTGAAGGGATGGAACCTGGATGGTCCAAAGGAGGGCATGGCTTTGTCAATGAGATTATACGTCCTCGAAAACCCATGAAATTGGTCTTTCCTCCCGACCTCGCCAAGTACGTATCGTCTATTGATATTTCGAAGTCTATCTCAAACGTTATCATAGAATGCTGCAGGAAAGGAAATACCCTATAGGGTAGCACAGTGTAGGGTGCGATGTAATAAGCTATTTCTTGGTATGAATTCGACAAGGATACATTCCGGTACCAGAAACTAGAATAGACGATATTGTCGTTAATATAATTATTGATGCATGCGCAGATACTTGAGTCATTCAAAAGATCATACCAACGTGTCGTCGAGACAAAAAAGTAACAGTATACACCAGCTCCAGCCAATGATCCATTAAACGATGCCACTAAACGATGCCACTATCTACATAGGTCACATCAACGTAAGTCTTTCTCAAGGGAGGGCTGCAAATTGAAGCCCGAAGTAAATCACTGCGTTACAATGTTCACGCAAAGAGTTTTGTAGACTGTCGGGCTCTGTCCAAATTCGGAAAAGCAGTGATCATGACGCAATTAATCACCAGCTCACGTGACAGTGTTTGGGACCGGGTCTCGCAATGTCGCATCCGAAGTTTCATTCCCGATCCTTCCATGGCAATCCCACAGAGTCGAACTCGCTGGATGCCAGTGCCTCAGCTTGTAGCTATGAGACCGACAATGCCTGCTGGATCTCTGTGCTATCGTGCTTTCGAACACGAGAGAATGAAACTCTCGGACAGTCAGGGATGCAACTCTACGGCTTGGTGAAGAATGGGACATCTAAAGATATTCTCAGGTACGCGTGTAATACCCCATAGCCACTCTATACCTAGATAGCTAGTGATGGCTCACAACTCCCAAGTATACCCTCGTACGCGTGCAAGTTCATATCTGCTCTGCACTCCTCACGGGACGTACGCATAGATCTTTATAGATGAAACTTTTGGCGATATCGATATGACGACTATATCAGATACGGATGCCCTTTGTCTTATAACTTCGCATCAATACACAAAGGTATCCACCAACCAATATACATAACCTGGCGACATTTTTAGCCCGTGAACTACACGCCACTCCCCACCCATTAGGAACTTAACTCTGTCGATCTGGTTCATGAGCTCCGTGAGTGCAGACCGATCAATGTCGCGGTATATAACCACTTTTTTGATATCATTTTGTTCCAGAAAGTTCGCATTCTATCGTCGAATACACCACGCTTGCGATTACTCGAGCAGGCAGTCGAGAGCAAGCATGAAGAAGTCCTTCAACTGCGTAACGAAGCTGATAGTTTGCGTCAAAGACATTCTAGTAGGAAGCGCAACACCGATGTATAACTTTTCACTTCTCATCGTGTAAACTCGTTCTGACCCTCTGTTTCCAGGCGGCACAATCTGACCTGGCTCACCTGAAAGCTGAACACTCGCATCATCTTTCCGGTGTGGACGACGCGTCAATATCTATCATCAAGCTACGGACGCAGCTTCTAGCGTCTCTTGGTTGTGGCTTGGCGGATCAAGGATGTATAGAGGCTATTACAGCGGAGAAGGTATGCACACAATATCCCTACCATGAGGTCGACTGACCTTTCCTTACTTTCTAGACGGAGGAATTCTGGTCCTACTTGGAAAGAGTTAAATCTTCCCCTCCGAGTACTGCTGCTGTCTCTCGCGCGTGCACAGAAGATTCGAAGGTGCCTTTTGTGTTCGTTCCTCATATCATCCGCTAATCAAAGGCTAGTCAATGCCATCCATCCCATCCCATCCACCTGAGCCAGATGATATCACTGCATCGGAATTGACAGCGCTACTCGTGAGACAGTGTATGGACCTCTATGAAAAGGCAGAAAAGCTTCCAAGCTCTACAGGCCTTCCCGGTCAATGCAGGCGGCTATGTGATATAGCGCGTACCTTACAGTAGTCAACACGGATAATAACAACCCTGTCTGCGATCGCAACAATTCGTCCTGTCCAATCATATCCCTTTTAAGCATGCACGAAAAAGTCGAAGTAACCATTAGGTATCCCATACCAAATTACTATAGCCTTCAATGGCGATTTATGGTTCTTAAATTTCCCGATTTTTGCTCGATTGTTCCTCAATAGGACTCAACTTTGGTTTTTGAGTTTGTTAAAGCCATATACGTAGTCTTCCTTTTACACATGTGATCTATGTCTGCATCGCCGCTGAAGCATCGTGGTCCACAAAAGTCCTAGTACTAGTACCCAGCTAGTACCAGTGGATTTAACCTTCATGTATAACACGCGGAAGACGCACAAACACGGTTTGTTTCTGACATTCGGTTCGGTGCATACATATAACGCGTTTAGTAGCCCTGGATGTGACACCGGTACCTTATAATCGGAACCGGTGCACCTATCGATGATCTATTAATCTATGCATATGAACACGTTGTCTGATTATGCTTGTATTTGAGGTAAATCGGGGACGCATTACTGCCTTGTACGAAAGCCCTAAATTCAGCTGAACATGTCTTCGCCTCCCATCGATTCCATGTCTTCTGTGGTTAGAACTCCAGACGCTGCTGTCATCTTCCGCAACATCCTTTCGTTCATCAAGTTTAACCTGTCTTTTGCCTCTGAAGCTATGACTGAATCCATTATGGAAGATGTCGTCTCGGATAATTTGGCCTTGATAGGAATGCTTATTGGCTTCCTTGTCTGTTCAATTTTGGGCTTCTTGATGCTCATTGACGCTGCATTGAAAATGGTAAGCAAGTTTTATCTCATCTTGAAGATAGAGAATTAAATATTCTGTCTGAATGAAGGTCTATCTCGCGTATCTATACATCTGCGAGTTCACACCGTGGGCAAAAGCTGAGGAGCTCCAAAGGAGGGAGCGAGCAGTCACACTGAAGGAAACATTGGTTGAAAAGAAGGCACGTCGGGTCAAGATGGATGTTGAGATTGAAGCTTCTGCGCGACTTGTTCAAATTCATCGGGAGGCCATGTTATCTGCCGAGAAAAAATTAGAAGAGTTAAACTTTGGTAAGCAGTTGATTGAGGAGAGGGAAGAACATCTGGCTTTGGAGGAGCAAGAGCTCATTCGTAGCGCTACGACGAACAACGAGCAGGATTTGTACTAAGTAGACACTCGCTACTGGGTACACATGAGCAGCGCTCACAGAATCGTTGAACACTGCACTGCCAAAATTCGTTATAAAAGCCGATCACGATGAAAAGAGCTCCGGTCTGATATAAGAGCTACGCGTCCAAATTATTCCACTGTGACATCGAAGGCAGAATAACTGGGCAAAATTCTCAGGTCATATTCGAGTAACCATAATGTATATACGTTCGATTTCATAGGATTGATGCGCAAAAAATTCAAACAGGTATTCTCAGATAATCTAAGTCTACTGGTGTCAACGTCCGTTTTTCAGTTTGTCTATATGCCAATTGGGAGACCAACACGTACCAAAAGATCCTCTAAACTGATCAATAATTCTTTGAGCTTTGTCAATGATGGCGATTGACCGGTTGGTGTAGCAGAAGGAACCACGGGAGGCGGAGGAGGAGGAACAAACGACCTTCCGAAATATTGTAAAAAGTTCGCTGATTCTCCTTCTCTCCACTGGGCAGAGATTAACCACGACATCGTAAAAACCACACCCATCAGTACGAGAACCATATGCCCCACAGTCGTTGTAAATTTGATCTGTGAACGATTGTCTTGAGAAAGAGGTATGCTAGAGGAATGATACAACATACAAATCTCGTTAGAACACCCCAGAACTTTGATATTTTTTGTTGTTTACTAGGTCCCTCAGCTTCATCTTGAGTCCATATAACGATCTTTGTACGTTCTCCGCAATTTCCTTCACCCGAAGCGATTATTCTACGACGACCCGCCAGCTCGATATAGGCCTTATAATTGTAAGACAGCAGTTAAGGTCAGCATAAGGTATGGAAACACTCACAAGAGCGGTTACCCATATTTCGTCTGAATAAGGGAATATCAGAGAAGACATTCGAAACATCTTGTGAAAATGTACCTTCCCCATGCTTCAAAGCTTGTATCTTTTTACCACGTTTCGCTTCGAATATTGCCACGTAACCTTTGGTCGTCCCCATTATCGTCGCTTGTCCTTTATTGATAAATAAGACTGGAAGTGGAATGTTCTGTGGGCGTGGTTGAACGTCGACAGAGGTACCCATTTTCTTGACGTTTTCAGGTGTACTCCTGAACCAACTAAGGCCGTTGAATATGTTTGTCGTCACTACGGCTGTCGAGTCCGGAGATTTCGCCATAGCCGCTCTGACATATCCATGAGCGGGAACACCAGCGCGATACAATGCATATCACATACATTTTTTCCTCTGGCCCCCAACTCCTACGATTCTCCCAGGCATCAAATTTAAACTTCCTGTTCATCAAATCTTCGGTCATCAGAGAATACAGCATGGTCTTGTTCTTCTCACCAGAATCCGTCGTGAAGATATGCCAAGAGACAATCATCATCTCCCAAAAAATAAGCACCCGTTGCCAGGATTGGCGGGCGGCTGTAATTCTCGGTTTCTCCGAATGGACCGGGGCGAGGCAGATGATCCTGATAATGCCATTTTCTAGAACCTGCGATGACACCAATGAACGTTATGACAATGTGGATTTCCGACAAGGTACATCCATACTATTTTTAAAAAGAAGTACGTCGGCACCAGAGCAAACAAGAAGGCAGTTCCCGTGGTTATCGAATTCCAGACATTCGATAGGTGTATTGGTCTTGTAGAGGACTTCACTTTTTCGTCGGTAAATCCATTTCTGTTCCTTCTATCAGAACAGGCCCACTAAAGTATGTACAACTCACCTTGGTTGGATGAAAGGTTATTATTTCGCCGTCCATGTTACCCACGAATAGAACACTGTCTCTCCATGCAACAGCAGTAAAAGCACACGAGCCTTCGTGCTCCCAGGATGTCGAAAAACCATGGTCCATGTCGTATACACGTACCCGCCTATCATCTCCTGCACTCGCCAAGAAATGACCATCCACTGAGAATGCCAATGCATTCACAGTATCGTTAGGGGCATCTATGGCGCCTAGCCGAGCATAGGGCGCGTTCAAAGGTTCGGAGAGAACCATATGTACCCAGAAAATGTGTTTTGAGAATGGATGTACACGAGCCTTGAGCTCAAAGGGGACTACGGAAATGTAGGAGAAGCGACGGCCCCTTGGAGGAACAGCCCACGGAGTTGTACTCGGTGGGACTGAATGATCGTTGAGAAAGAGATAGAGAGGTACGTAATATATCGGAGCTGTAAGCGCTGAAGCGTCTTTTCTTCTTGAAGCGCCCTTTCTTCCTCTTAACCAACCTCACCAAAACTTGGTCTCGGTTTCAAACCAGACCTAAGGTCGTCTCATTGCTCTATGGCTCAATATTCGGGCAGTGACTATGCACTGACCGCTAAATCCGAATCGATTGCATGGAAAGCTCAAAGAAACCCTCATAATGCAACCCCTTTGTTCTAGTTCGATCTCATGTCCCTTTGATGAAATTGCGAGAAAGAACCACTATATAAATGACAGCTCTTGCTCATACAGTCCCTCGTATGCCCATACTTTCGACATAGATACTTGCCGCCAGTCAATGGACATAGCGACCGCTACCTTAAACTCGTTGGTAGAAAACTTCGAGACCCTCCAAGAAGCCATGCGTTCATCGATCGAAAGCATAAAACGGGGATATGCTAATATTATTTGCTCTGGAAGGATCGATGATTCTGTAAGTTCCCAAAATCTTGCATCTGTGTCTATCTGATGTTTCTGTATTAGGTAGAATTTTTCTCCCCTTGTTACTCCGAAGTTCTTTCTCTTCAACGTTTGACTCAGATTCTCAAATGCAAGGTAGAACGTTCATCAATGATAATAAATTGGTCTAAACTTCCATTTCTCCCAAGATTTTCCTTGCCACGCTTGAAAAACCTCTAGTTGATCTCGCCATCGTCCTTCCATCCATGGACTCAACCTGTCGGCTACTCTTCAGCGCACTGTGTGATCTTTATACCAACTTGTCGCCAGTGGCCCAACGAACCAAACTGGAGATATACATGGCACTTATTCGTGGTCCGAATATGACCTCGTCCATGGAGGTGTGTGGTATCTGATTCGTGCTTATAACTTACTGACTTGTATATCAAGATGGAGGCTCACTCCCTCATGTTCGCGCCCCTGCTTACCCAGATTGCAAAAATAACAGAGATTCTGCGAACGTTGAAGAAGGAAGTAAGTTCAAACTGAATTGTTATAGAGGCCCCACTCAACCTCTTGTTAGATCGAGTATACGAACATCATTCTTCGTTTCGCTCCGAAACCATTCAGTGGCACCTAGATACAACAGCTGGTGTTCTTGTTTCCAGCTCATTTCACGAAGCCTTGAGTAATGGAACAAAGGCACTTCTTGCCCAGTTCAAATCTACTAGTCCTTATCGTCTTTCATTTGTCGTATTCATACGATCTATTAATTACTATGCCTGGTGTCTTTTTTGCGTTGCAAAGGGTCATCTGTCAGCCAAAAAAAACCAACAGCACCGTTGTCGTCGAATACGAAATTACTCGAGAGTTGGTCCGTGTGTACATTTGATGTACGGCAGGCAACTCCTGCATTGGAGGGCGGTAGGTCGAATTCCGCATCGCTTGTTTTTGGTTATGCGCTGTTGACATACCTATTGATGAAACAAGTTGCCAAAGAACGACACGAATCGTCAATGGTATTCAATATTGAGATCTCGTCTTTCCTTCGGAGTGATTTATGTTCCTATAAACAGCGTTGTACGTCTGAGTTTTAGCTCGTGGACCTCGCAAGCTCGAAACCCCGTCTCTTTACGACTGTACAAAGTTCTTGGTACCAACTTTGACGATGAAGCCACCTGAAGCGTTGCAAACACTTTCAGAACTCTATGTCAATAGCAGCTCATCTGGCTCCACCGTAGATGCCAGCTCAAGTCACGGAGACTCCCAAGACCAATGCACATTGATGGCGCGTTGCTCGAAGATGAAGAAGACGAAAACGACAATGAAGAAAAGCGCTCAATCATCAATCGGACCCTCGAAATTTGTGGAAAACACGCCAGGGGAAGCAGCTGCAAGGGCAAGGAGAAATTTGAAGCGGGATATGTCAAGCTGGCTGAGGGCAGTCGACATTTTCTGAAAGTCTTGAGTGAAGTTGATGAGGTGTGTACTCACTTCCCGATCGCAGTCTCGTTATTCATCTACCCAATGTCCTATTCAGAGACTGGTTGCCCTTCAAAAACACGTCTCGGCAATGCATACGAGCTGTGACGAAGCCGAGAAGCAACTCCAACTTTCAAACGAGGCGAGCAAATCTCACGAGCAGGTAATCTACGTGAAGAGAGGTGCGTGTTTTTTGGCACCTGCGAAGTCCTCTATATACTGAGCGCAAGAAAGCCAAGAAGTTGAAGACCGAAAATCAATTGTCTCCTTGTTCCTTTCACGATCTACACTCACGGAGGAGGAAACCGAGACGTTGACATCTAGAGATGTACCAGTGGGCAAGCGACTTCTCCAACCTATGGACAAGACAGAACAGATTCGACAAGATTGGTCGTGTTATAATGGCCGGTGCGAGAGCTGGGTAAGTTCGACAAACAATCTCAATTGAGATAACTGATCATGATACCTAGTATCTACGGCTAGGAAAGACATCATGGCATCTACCGCCTCTCAACTTGAACAAGGCTACGAGAAAATATTTCGCTGGTATTCCTACGAGTTTCGTCAGGTTGGACGCGATTCTCAGCTTGAAGTGAACACGATCATGCGGGAGGGCGTCCGTCGTCTACGAAAGAGGCCCGAGCTCCTAAAGTATGTCCTTGTCACGGACTTCTGTTCTTTGTCTGACAGTCTTCGTCCAGTGAATCACTGGCTGCGCTTTCACTCACCCGTCAAACAACACTGACATCTTCCTTCCTCACTACCCTTACGCGTGGCGGACCTTCTGGTCTCCCTCGACCTATTGAGCTCCATGCTCACGATCCTCTGAGGTATATCGGCGACATGCTTGCATGGGTTCATCAAGCTATTGCCGCTGAACGGGAGCTCCTCGAGGCCTTGTTTAGTATCAAGGAAGACGGCCGTTTGATTGGTAGTGCGAGAGAGTTTGCTGAGAAAGGCAAGATGAACGAGGAAGAAGAAAAGGGAGCTCATGGACGCGGCGGTGGGGAAAGTCTGTGTTCCTTTGAAGGTAAATAATGTGTGATTTCCTTTCCATCAGTAGGGGACTTACGCTTTTCAAAAACTATCCCAGGCTAGACATCGGGGACGTCATTCATCTAAGGGAAGTCCTGGTTGACTGAAAAACAGGCAGTGGGTTCGCTTTCGAAGGAAGGGTGATTAGACTCAAGAAACGAGAAGGCTCCATTCGTATGTGTGTTTATATCACTATAAAATCCTGCTCAATTCGTTCCAGATTTTTCCTGTCTTACGCTCAAGACGCACATGAGACGTTTGCTATACAAGAACCCCCGTTTCAGGCTGATGAAGAAGTACCTCCTGTCCTCAACCTGTCTTTTATAACAAACGCACGTCCCTCAGTTGTAATGGACGTCGCCGTCTCGACCTTGGCTAGTGCGTTGGATCCCAATGGAAAGCGCGATGTAGCTCATCGGTGGTTATTTCCCGAGATGGACGATTTGCATCTCAATCTTCCCGTCCCTTCCACACCGCCTAATATAACAGGAGAGGTTTGGGTCGACAATGGCTTGAATGCGGAGCAACGGGTCAATTTTTGCCATGCAAGTCGATCATCAGTGCTTATCTTCCTTCTATTTCACTCTAGTTCGCCGCTTCTTGTATATCAAAATATCAATCGCCTGTCCCGTTTCTTATCAGTGGTCCTCCGGGTACAGGAAAAACACGGTAACGGTACTTCCAAATATCAGAAGTTGAACACATTGACTAGCCCTATATCACAGAACCGTCGTGGAAACCGTCCACCAAATCTTACATACTCAGCCAGAAGCACATAGCTTACTTTGTGCTCCTTCCAATTCCGCTACTGATACTTTGGCACTACGACTTGGATCATCTCTCAAACTAGGAGATATGCTCCGACTAAATGACCAGAACAGAACCTTTGCGGAGGTGATTCAATTCATCAATTTTGCTGCAAGTTCACCAAGTCCATTTCTTACTGACAAAAAGCTCAGATGTTGACAACGATAGCTTCGCCATTCCTACTTGGAAGATGCTCATGAGCTACAAGGTAGTGGTGACGTCGTGTCTGGACGCAAATATTCTCGTCGACGCTGCCTGTACTAATACCGTTCTTTGTGCGCTAGAAGAACACGTAGTGTCATCGCTGCACCCTCACAGGAAGATCAAGTATTGGATTGTTCCTCATTGGACGCATCTGCTGATTGACGAGGTGGGAATCAATTCTGTTTGATTTCATTATCACTGCTTAAACCCTTTGTCAGGCCGCGCAAGGTTTAGGGCCGGAACTTCTAGTTCCGATCTCAGTCGCTTTACCCAGGCATGAGCTTTCCGCTCCCAATCGTACAACTTCGTTCGATTACCACTAGCTTTCCATTGTCCCACAGTTAATTCTGTGCGGGGATATCAATCAGCGTACGTTCTGGCTTTCCATAGCACTAGACTACTATTCTGACTCAATTTGCTCACATAGTGGGACCCATCATCACATCTCAACAAGCGCGCACCTATGAACTCGATGTCTCCTTACTCGAGCGTCTCTTCGATAGACCTCTGTACGCGGAACACGCCGAGACACGTCATCCTCGACGTCCACCCCTCACTGGTTTGCCGCTGCACCAAAATTCAGTGCAATCAATGTTCAAGCCATTCATGAATCTCATTAAGGTGGGTTTGTTCATAATGACCTGTCCGTTTCGCTTTCTTATGTCATATCTCAGAACTACCGTTCTCACCCAGCAATCCTCATGCCACCTTCGGCTATGTTCTACAATGACTCGTTAGAGCCTTGCGCGAGCAATGGTATGATCTCCTGGGCGGGACTATCCAACGATAAATACTCTCTAATGTTCCTTGGCTGTGACACTAAGGATGAAAGCGTCGACGAGGTCCGTATCTACGCAGCCTAACTTTGTCTCAGCATGCTACCTGGTTCAACATTGGCGAAATAGATGGAATTGTAGGAGTGATCAGCTCATTGATGTCGGAGGCCGCCCAAAGCATTTCACCGCTCCAAGCTGACAAAATCGGGGTCATGGCACCTTGGCGAGAACAAGTTTGGAAAATCCGAGAAAGATTAAGGCACGCGGGGCTATCTCGAGTGGATGTGGAACTGTGGAGGACTATCAAGGCAGAGAGAAACGAGTTGTGATCATCTCT
Organism: Lentinula edodes; assembly: GCF_021015755.1. Lineage (NCBI taxonomy): Eukaryota > Fungi > Basidiomycota > Agaricomycetes > Agaricales > Omphalotaceae > Lentinula > Lentinula edodes. The sequence goes on from NW_025764377.1 coordinate 95,351, forward strand.
TGTGTGAGGTCTAGTGCCAGGTTTCTGACAGAAGACGGACAGAAGGGGATTGGTCTGGTATTTGAAAAGAAAAGGTTTGCTCATTTTCTTCAGGTCTTGTACCGATGCTGAATGGCGATCGTAGAATGAATGTAGCTATTATCCGTGCTAAAGAACTCCTCGTCATAATCGGCAATGGCAATCTACTCAAATATGATCCATATTGGAAAGGTTTCCTCTCCAAGACTGCTGAAGCCGAAGAAGAAGTTGGTTTGGCGACTATTGATCCTACAGGGATGAGGGCCACGATGATGCTAGCGGGAGGTGTAGTAAGGGAGATTCTCAAAGATAGTTTTTGAGTTGGGTAGATAGAAGGTCTATTTGTCAACGGGATTATCGGTACTTCCGTAATGTAATTTGGAGGGACGATCACCCAGCCTTTTCAGAATATTTCACGAAGATTTGAAGGAGGGTAGAAAGAGATCGCCCTTGTCATTGAGTACGATATCCCTCGAGATCAGCTTAAAGTCTGTAAGGAACTTTGGGAATATGATCTGGCGGAGGCTCTCAAGACAAATAAAAATTTGGATGGTTACTTTGCAACAGAATGTGTCTGCAATGCGAGCTTTGGCTGTGCTGGAATCTTGACAAGGAAGGTCCGGAATTCGAACAGCGCCCTCGTCAATATCCAGATTTTTAAGCTAAAAGTAAGTGAATGACAGAATACTAGAGAGCGATGATCATAAGGCTGCCAAATGAGGATGTTTAAGTACGTACAAGAGCATTGCATGCATTCGGAATGATCATGAGCGCCTAAAATTATAAAAGCAAACTGATCACGATTATGTACCGATATCACTTGTCTCTCAAACCGTCACTTTCGTCCTCCACCGTCCGCGTCTTGTATCCGAGTGCAACTCGTGCATAGACTGATGAGTTACACTCTCCGCCAAAGAGAAGACTTGGCCCCATGAAAATACAGTCAGCTCATGAACACCCTGGAACCCGATATATACCATCTCGAGAACGCGACGTATGCACAAAATCCTCAACAATGTCCCTCATCCATTCACCAGCAACTGGTAAATCCAACCCGACCAATCTCGTCGATATCCTAGGGCATGGTCAATCTCATCGACGAAGATTTCTTCAGCCATTCAGTGGGTGGATGGTTATCATTGTTTGTGGGATGTCGTCGAAGGGGTGAGTTTCTGTATACGATTACACTGGTCACATACAAAATTAACTGTTTCAATCTGGAACTCAGAATAAGACCCACTGAAGTCGTCATACTGGACAGTACGAGCATGCGACTGATCAACTTGAAATGGTGCTTTCCTCGAAGTCCACTGAATTGAGCGCACTCACTGCTTCGGCCCAAACTCACCTCGATTTTGGACGTGCCAAACCTTCGGATCGATTTGTAGCAAGGACTGGACGTGCCCTTGTAGAATTAATACGACGTTCTCTTCAAGGTATAGCAACTGGGTCCCGGACGGTGATATGGAAGACGGTCACCACAAAAGAGGACCCGGGCTATCGCTCTATCATACGAACAGATGGGGGATACTGAATTCGAGCACCAGTTCACCATTGCGCGTTCAAATATTGGTTGACTCAAGGTTTCCTTCGGCGATTACGAGGGACCCCTAGAATCGCTTGACTCTACTTTATGACTTCTTTCTTAGGAGGAGGGCGAGATGACTATGCTGTTGAGAGTTCAGGCGCAATCTGGGTCTGGAATTATACAGTTGAGGGGGCAACTGTTGGTTTCTTCTAATTCCATATTGATCTGTTTTTATTCTCACTGCCCATACTGGTGTTATGTTATAAATTATACCCTCAAGTTTCCTCATCTTTGTTTCCATCCCTGCTCATGAAATGTGTGCTTGGGTTGAGCTCAACTATGTATAAGAGGCCCGAGAGTCATTATCTAATGCCATCGACAGCGACATAATACCCATCACAGCATGGTTAGCATTGCTGAGGCTCTTGTCCACATCCAAATCACCCACAAACATATAGCACACAATCCAAGCTACAAGCGTACCCTGTATACTTCACGACAGTTTACCTTTTAAACACTAATCCGGATCGCCACTACACCCGCTCCCCAGGCGCTTCATCCCTACCTTCTAAATCCCCTCGTACCGCGCGCTCCCCCCGATCCGAGTCACGATATTGGATTCGCGTACAATGGCAAGACGCTCCAGCCGCTCACTTGACGCTCTATACACGTCCAGACGCTCCCGCCTCCCGTCGCCAGCGGATGGGCCCGGTTACTTGTACGCTTTCGTCGATTCCGATGTCTACTGGAAAGTAGGCATGACAGGCAACTACGACCGCCGGAAGGCAGAGTGGGACAGACAGTGTCCGTGTCCCAGCAGAGTCTGGCTCCCCCCTATGCAGGTTGTATGGCGAAGGAAAGCTGGTGCGTTTCTTCACTGATTTTTCCAAATAAATACATATTCATTCGCTTTCAGAATCGTTGGCGCACATTTTATTGGAACATAGATGCCTCAGCCGACCTCGCAACTACTGTGCTAACTGTCCGTGTGGTCCATGTCTTTATCCAAACACTAATTCATGTTGTGTTGCAAAGGTTCCAAGGCACACATTGAAATATTTATCATCCCTGGTCATTGGTGGTATATCTGGGGAACTATCATTCTACCAGTCCTTGCAAGAGCAGCAGCTGCATAATGGTATGTAACTTTCAGCCTTCTTTGAAGTGGTATGTGACTGATAAGCTGATAGATTCAGAGAACTCAATCTTTTACCTATGAATTTCTTGTACACAGTGTATATACATATAATGGTGCTATCTAGGGCAGAGGTGATACTGATTATGAATAAATGAGCACATAGATAAGTCCCTACCTAACGTTTTGAAGATTCTACTGACAAAATAACTAGATGATCGTCGAGTCCTGACATTCACGACCCTGCTATGTCTTGATATATCGATATCGACGACGTCTCCATGTCCCGAGGTCCCGATGTCGATGACGTCTTGATGTCCCTACGTCTCGACGTCTCGACGTCCCGACATCGCGTACCCTTATTCTCAGTGAGATTATTTTGAAGAATCTCATGCTCTTCACGCGGCGAATAGTCCGCGAAATTTTCCAACAATCCCGGTAAGATTTTGCTGCAATTAGTCAAAATAATCTCAATGTATTCGCACACTAATTTATGGTAGATTAGACTAAAAAATCCCTGCATATTCAGCACGCGAAAACGTTGTAAACTGACGTCGGGCTTTATTGAACTATTCCTGGGTGGTTTAGTGGTAGAATTTTCTGTATAATCTCATGTTATTCTCTACATAATGTCCGTTCGATTACAATGTGATTAAATAATATATTCTGTTCCTGCTTAGAGGGAGAATTTTGTACCTAATCTTACCTTATTCGCGCCCTATTCGCGGCAAGATAAGGCCTTCATCCCCGCAGTGATGGTGACATTATAGAAATCGAACTTTGTCACATCTTGTAAACTCTTCATTAAATAAGCTTTATTAGCAAGTAAGCAAGTCACATCAACAACGCGTTGATAACTCTGATCCCACCTATCAAATCACTGGGCTGCCAATGTGGCCTTTCTCATTGCTATGGAGCACTGACAGGACCAAAGCCAGAGCTGTGATAGAAGCCAAACGGGCTGAACGGGATCGCCTTATTGCCTCCGCCCCCGAGCTTTCTGTTCGTCATAATCAGTTTCTGAAAGCTGGAGGTAGGTGAAATTCAGTGCGTGCGGTGTGCTGAGCTGAAAACCGTTGTCTAGCTCATGAGATTGTTTCGCGTATCGAGAAAGGGGACTGGACAGCGAGAGAGGTCGTAGAAGCGTACATTTCCCAGGCTGCAAAGGCCCACATAGCGACAAATTGCTTGACGGAAGGTGAGTCGTTCTCTGTAGAGAGACGATGATGAACTTACGCTTAAGCTGTAGTTTTATTTCAGCAAGCTTTGAAGCTCGCTGAGGAACTTGACGCAGAGTTTGCGGTGACAAAGAAGTTGCGGGGCCCGCTTCATGGGGTACCATTTAGTGCCAAGGTGTGTCATCAGCTGAAATATGTTATTTAACCAACTGACGTTGTTTCACAGGACCAATGTGAGCGTCCTTTTGTCCCGACGATTCCCAAACCAATTCCGTTCAGTTAACATTGCTGGATTCGATACGTCCATCGGTTTTACCACATGGGCTAATAGACCTGCAACGACGGATGCAGTGGTGAGCTATCGCCATTTCATTGTCGAACTTGCGGTTACATTAGTGTTATGATCTCTGAAAGTGTTTCTTTCCAGCTTGTTAGCCAACTCATATCCCTCGGCGCAATACCAATTGCAAAAACTAATGTTCCTCAAACCATGTTTTCCTTTGAATGCAACAATCCTCTCTGGGGTCGAACTACCAACCCTTACAACTCCAAATATACGTGTGGAGGTAGCTCCGGCGGTGAAGCGGCACTTTTGGCAATGGACGGGTCTGCCTTTGGTATTGGGAGCGACGTTGGAGGGAGTCTGCGTATCCCTGCAGCTTATTGTGGTGTTTACGGTTTGAAGCCAAGTTTTGGCCGCGTATCTAAGGCCGGAGCTCAAAGTAGGTGTGATGCTGTTAAATGAGCATATGGCTGACGATTCTCTCCAGGCGCCAATCCAGCTTTCGAAGGTATCAAATCTGTTACTGGACCCATGGCACGGTGAGCGAAGCGTTATAATGGGTTAACAAATAAGCTGATCAAGTCCAAATCAACCCACCTTGCTACCAAGAAATGTGAACGATTTGGAGTTGTTCTGCCAAGCAATCTTTGGGCTCCAAGACGAAACACATTCGGACTATACATTTGTTCCAATGCCCTATCGCCGGCCTGATCTACCCAAACGGCTAAAATTTGGATATTATACTGCAGGTGGGTGAACATAACTAATGCAAAGATATAGTTTGGATGTCATTTTGCATTGCAGATGGATTTGCAAAGGCTTCACCGGCAGCAGCTCGTGCCGTGATGGAGACTGTTGAAGCATTGAAGGCACAAGATCATGAATGCATCGAGATTGAAATCCCAGATGGTAAAAAACATAGTTTTTGTTCGCGTATCTGGAATTGAACTCCTTCAGTCTCCGATTCTCTAGAGATTTACCTTGCATTAGTCTCCGCAGATGGATACAAGCGCATGACTAGTCCGATTGGACCAGACCCCATGGTTGTTTCAGGCTTTATTCGATTTAGACAACCGCGTACTCAAGTAGGCCTTGACTTCTAGGAACCTAGTTTGTTCTTACCAGTTTACGGTTCCCGAATTCCTGGTGAGTTTACCCATTCGGAGTGGCATTTCGCTGACAATACGCGAAGCTTTGATCCGCAAGTTTGGAGCATGGGTCGTTGAGAGAATACTCGGTGACAAATTGTTTGCTAAGTTTATACGCGCATCTAGAATCAAAACTGTCTCGGAAACAAACTATTGGGCAGAGCAGAGGAACAAATGGAATACTATGTTCTATGAAAAGGTCCCTTCCTTTTTAACCTCGTTGAACTTTGGGTCATGAAACACCACAGGTTTGGAATCAATATGGTCTGGATGGAATTATATGCCCAGTTCAAGCGATGCCGCAAATCCCACATGGGTACGTCCATCTTTATCAGCGCATTGCGAAAGCTTGATAAAATTCCGTAGTGGCTCTACTACCGTCAATTCTCTTGTCGTCAGTACGGCTTTATACAACTTAGTTGACAGTCCAGTAGGAATTCTGCCAGTAACGCATGTGGATGCGCATAAGGACCAGATCACTGAGGCATGGACATCTCCCAACTCCAGTAAGCGTTCAGTCTTGATGGAGCAGAGGTTGTATACGGCTGCAAACCCGATGTACAACCCTATTGAGATGGACCGCATGCCAGTTTCTGTGCAGATTGTAGGAAAGAAATGGGAGGACGAAAAGGTGGTGGCTATGATGACAATCGTGGATGATATTCTGGGACCAAACAGAGGATTTGGCCCGCGCGGATTTGTGAACCATGTTACTTCATAGTTGAAGCTATTCAACAGCTTCTTGTGCTCAACATGCACACCCTACAGAGCTTATGTACAAGACTAAGTAGTGACTACCTGGTGGCTGCAGGAACTAATCGGTAATCAAGGGGTCGTCTCAAATTTGGAGGCATCTATCGTAATTGCCTAGCAAATATGCGAATCAGGAAAAAACATTTTTAGACTCGCTTCCGCGCACTTACCATTCTGGTTTGCCCCCCACCACTGCGGGAATAGATGAGAGGTCCCTGCCGCTCCTTGAACTATTTAAAATGAAAATCAGTGTTGAACTTTCAGATAGATCAAATAATGGGTCATGAAGTTTACCAGCGAAAGATAACACAAAGACCATAACTTGGGTTCCTCCGTCCAATGCTAAGGCACGAGGTCAAACTCAGTACAACCGACATGCGATTCAAGACAATTTAAGTGTCGTACCAGCAGCAAGAATATAGTTGTATTTGGCGAACCAATTAGGATATCGAGTTCTCAACCACCATTGTGACAGAAATGCTACAGAGAAGTATGCCAATATTGAGGAATTGATCCCCACACAAAGCCATCCGATGTAATAACTTGGGACATAAGTATTATAAGCTGCTGAGAAGAGAAAGCGGAAGAATCACCATATGACAGGCGTATACAAATAGTCAGCGCGCAATTTTGGATAATAGCGGTGAACGAGCCAAAAGGGGACCGGAACGACAAGACCGACAACGTAGGCCCATGCTACCCATTGATATCGTTTCCCGTTTGCGAATAGTTCGTGAGCTAGACCTCCCCAAGCAATAGCTTGGGAATTGTATTGCTGAGGCTGTTGACCACTCCTTTTCGCATTCCGGGATTTTTCCGAGACGGGTAGGAGTGGCAGTAAGTTGGAGGTCAGTCAAAGCACTCTATGTAGTAAGATACAATGTAAACGGCCACTAACCAGATGTTAGTACCCTCGATAGAAAGCAAAATTTCTCTCTGATTGTCGATGATGGAGTTCATTAAAACTGGAAGAGTGTGTTGAGAGTGTGTTGAGCCGCCATCTCACGGTCATACAAAAACGTACCATAGTTTAAGATCGCTCCGAACAGAGTCCCGATGATCTGCGCAGTGAATGCTGCTCGAGGAGGTAATTTTGTGTCTGGAAACAATCATTAGACCTAGTGAACCTGACCCTACACTCAAGTTTTATTTGGAGACACGCACACTGAGCAATTTTGAGATCGCGGAGGAGAAGTTGTGCCTGGTTGACTGAATCTGCAGAAGTTATCAGTCGCTCGAGATAAGCTAGTAGTATGGGTGTGTGTGGTGATAAGGCCACAAGTGACACTTACTGTAACTAAAAAGGACGAAATACATATTCGCCATTGGCTTTCCAGGATGTAGAAAACCACCAATCATCTTTGTGGAATGGATTGTCAGAGTTTAAGTAACATGAAATAAACCGCAACACCATACCTGTACAAAGGGTTGAATGATGAACTGTAAGCCGGTCATGGCGTATAAAGCGCCGAAGAACACGATGGAGATGGCAGATAGTAGAAGTGCAATAAAAAAACCCCACCTGAGATGTCGAGCGTCAGTATGCCGAGGCCATAGGAAATATATGATCTGACCATGGTAGAGTAGAGTTGGTCTCGTAGATTAAAACGAGCGCCATGACAATAGATATTACTAAAACAACGAAGTACCAACTATTCGGTGCGTCGGGATACTGAGGGTATTTCGGGTGAGTGATGAGGTGAATATTCATATTCTCTAAGTCAAAGTCACCTTCAGCATTTCAAGGTAATGAGGATCGGTTTCTTCCTCCTCAGCTGCGTTTCTGAGTCCAGGGTCTTCCCAAAACTTCCAGTTGGGACTGGTGAAACTTCTTTTGATTTTTGACGGTGACGCCCAAGACCAGGCTAATCGCAAGTCCTCACGATTCCACAGTAGTAAATGAGTGAACGTTGCCGCCATTCCGAGATTGGTGGTAAGAAGTTGGACAACCCAAGTAGCAGCATAGAAAGGCTGCAGCAAACCGGAAGTTCAAAGAATCAGCGGAAGGAAAATGGGCAGCTCACTAAGCCTTGTTCTTGGAGCAGGGTCTGGTCAACCTCGAAATTTTCATTCAAGATAAGGGTCTGGTTGTAAAGCGTGCCGTTGGCATAGAATAACTCTTGAGACAGCTGCAAGCAAGACAAAATTGAGGTTATACGTCAAATCAACTGAGATTGAAGGCGACTTACAAATGGAAGTGCTAGAGCATCCCAGATATTGCGGTAGTAAACGGCAGAGAAAACCAGTCTGGAAACGAAGGTTCCTATACTTCATTATAACTATGAAACAGTGACCTACATGCAAAGAATGTATCCAAGAAAATTGGAGACTTGCGCCTTCAGCGGGATAGTCATTGGATTGATGCCACCTAAGTCAATTGTGTGATTATGAGCTATTAGATATCGGTACTTTTTTTCCTGCCTATTTCCCATGGTGGGATTTCTTGATGTAAGGAGAAGAATCAAGATATCGTTCACTCACCGGAGATATATTGCCAGTCAAAACAAATACTGTGTAGGGCCCGGGATGACATTGTAATTCCATAAATAAGGACATACATACCTCAATAAACCGAGGCCCTCATTTCCGTTCGAACCCCCAAAGATGTTCGTAAAAACGGAGTTGTTTTGATCGGCCAGACAGAAAACAGAAAATCCTGTCACTAGTTCGGAGCTAAGATCAATAGTGAGTACAGGCGGTAAGGATCCGACTTACACAAAGGGAAAATATATTCAGGAAACATTTCCCAGATAAAAATCCTGAATGAGTATTAGAACATAAAAGATCGTGCATGGCACTAGATAAACTTACGCAAAGAAGGCAATCCAGAACATTCTGAACTTTTTGTAATTGGCACCGGTATGGTGATCTTTGTACAGTGTATCAAACATGGAAACCAAAGGTACAGCGGCTGGATAAAGCATCTTCGAAGGGTAGAGCAATGATCCTGCATTGTCATCTATTAGTCCACTTCCAGCACCTAAGAACATTATGGAACCCCTGACCTCTAAAAAGACCCCCCAGACCGTACCCTAAGAGCTGGCTTGAGAAAAGTAAGAAGACGGAGGCAACGCCGTTGGGTGTTGTGTTGTAGAACAATCTCTGAACCGCAAGGACCTCGGTTCCCAACGCGGACGTTGCAGCAGCGCTAGACATGATGACAATGAATGCATTCTCTTTTTTGTTGAATGGGTGCTACAAGATGTAGTCTGCATTGAGGTACTTTTGTATTTGATGCTCGATGGCGGAAATACTCACAGGATTCAACCATTTGAAAGGTCCGACACTGGGAGTGAAGGCGTCCATTCCCATACCAAGGAGGTATGAAATGATGGCCAAAAACATGGTGGAAACTAAAACTGTTTGCTGTTTGACCGTTCGTCAAGGCAAGCCATGTGTATGGAATATAGATATTGTGTCCTCACAGGTTTAAAATAGTATATTTCGGCTACAATTGCCACTGTCATTGCAGAGGGAAAAGATGACGACTGGCACACTTACCCAAAACACCTCCAAAGGCGCTGAGTCCGATTCCCAAGAAAAATGCACGAAATGTCCAAGGATTGAGCGATGGATCGTCTTCGATGGTGATGACATGTGTCGTGATATCTCTAGCATCTTCGAGAACTAGTTCCCCCAATCCATTGTCTTCGCCTTTGGAGAAAGACTCCATATCGATGCCCAGTTGTGTTTCAGCTATTTTCTCATTGTAACTTTGGCTCGTCTTCTTGAGGGTGTTAGTTTCCACAGAGCTCGACTTTGCGTCCTGGTAAGACATCCGGGGAGTAGCAAAGATTTAGAGGGGTCAAGTGCTCATCCCTTGGTCTTTTAAGGTGTGGGACCAATATTAGCTGCCTAGTCTTCTTCCAAGTTAAATTTAGTGCATGACGACCTTCTACAATGCATTACGGATCCTCGCGATAGAGACACCTCCGACTCTCCGACAGCATGCCGTTTTGTTGGGCAGCCGAGGATTCAACCCGATAGCCATGACAAGCAGGTTGTTGGAATTCAGGATCCCATTTTTATTCGAAGAGGCTAGAGACGAACTGTTGAAACTCGCTGAAAGCAAAGTCTGTATTCAAGTTCAACAACGAGAGTATGATCAATATTTATGCAGCAGCATGCCCGTTAGACGGTACTTCATTCCATCTATATGCCATGGTCCTGCAGCTGTAGAGGAAGCGAAGCTTTCAGCGGGCGGGGAAAGTAAACCGAAAAAGTCTTATCGTAAAGAAAGCTTATTGAAGCTTATTGAAGGAAGCACATGCAAGCAAGCATATGCTTTCAATCTACATAGAGTCCGTTGAACAAGGAGTCCGGAAAAGGAGGGAAAAGGGAAAGGAAAATCAATACACAGCAGGGGAAAGACTCCCTCTCCTCCTGTCACTTCATACTTATTTGATGACAGTGCATTGTAAGTAATGCGTCAATTGATGTCGCGACTCTTCAGCGCTTCAGCTTCAAGCGGCAAGAAAAAATAAAATAAAAAGCCGGAGGCAACTCGGAGGAATGCCGGGCCGAAAGACAAAAAGATCCAACCTTTTGAGCGGCGCCTTCATTGGACAATGAAGATCACACCCATCCGATGCGCATATGCGAAAGACAATAACGATGGGCGGAGGGTTCAGACCTGAAATACTCTTTTCTTTCTTCCATCGAAAACGACGGCCGTTCCTGTATTTGTGGTTTTTTTCTACGACGAACTGGACGCTTTTCTTCCAAGTTCAAGAGAATATTGGTTATTGAACCAGAGATAAGGTCACCCAAACCACAATAATAGCACCTTGTGCGTATATTTGTTCTCCACACGCCACTAGTTTCACGGTTTCAATTCTTCTTTACACGACACCAAAGATAAAGAAGTGAAGAATACTCCACGTTTGGAGACCCGCACTTGTGTTTCGCAACGAGCTCAAAGATCGTGTGGCAGTAGAACGCTATGCTAGCGCCTTTTGGAACACCTCAAGCGGTAGGTATCTTATGCAATTCGCTCAAATCTTTGACTCAAATTTTATGCAGGGTGCTGGAGCTCTCGACGGCCCTTTGGCAGTAGATGTACGCAATCTGACCTTTCCTGAAGTCCGTTTGGCTAATCCTTGCCATAGAACTACAAACGGGCAGTCTATCGTCCACCACCTGCTAGATTCATGGTCGACATGCTTCCCCCTACTAAGCAAGGTACGTGTCGTGCTTAAGTCAATTCTGGAACTTCGCTGAAATATGGCATATAACTCAGGAAGCCAGTATAGCTTCGGAATGCGAATAACCCCCATTCTTCGTGGAGATCGATCTTCTGTCTCTTCCAGTGAATCCAAATTGTCAACCAAGTCGAACGTTGGATACGAGGCGTGGAGACGCTGGGAAGACTGTCTCTGGTTCCAGGATACGTTAGAATTGGAGTATTCGCGTTTAGCAAGAATGAAACGTCAGCGACTACTTGCTGGGAAGGGTGTGAAGAAAGATGGGTTTTACCTTCAAGATAGGGCTTCTTCATGGGAATCGCTACCTCCAGGACCGGAACCAAACTCAGTCGCTCGAGATATTCACGATATCATACCCAAGCTAACGAAAAAGGGGACTCTATTCCGTGCCAGTCAGGCTACTATCGAGCAACGCCATTCCGAACTGACAGCTTTTGTGGAGGCGTTGTTCGCAGAAGATGTCCCCACACTTTTGGCAGAGCTGCGCGCCGATCGGATGGTCACTGACTTCTTCGGATATTGGCGCCGGGACTATGACCTTGCGATGAAAAACGACCAGCGTTCGGGCAACAAACAATCAAAGCCGCGGTCATCAATCACAAGTAGTGTGCTATCTTCTTATTTTTCTAATGGTGACAACAACACGGATACGGAATCAGTACAGTCTAGGAGCTCCTTGTCAACATCGCCTTCATCGCCATCATTTCGCGCGTCAAGAATATCAGTATCTACTGAGGCTTATCAGTATGCACGAGCTGCTAAATCAAAAGAAAAGATGAAGAAAGAGGAGCTCCCTACACGTAGGCACACGACTTCGTCCTCTACCTCATCATCCGGTTCTTCCTCCAATTCCCGTCACTCAATGGATTCTATTGCGTCGACCATACCGGGCATACGTGAAGATGTACCGCTCACTTTCGATCACAATCCGCAAGTGGAATCGCAGAGGGATCGGTTTCTTCAATCATTACCAGAAGATGCGGAATTGCCAATTCATTCTGACTCTGAAAGCATTCCTCCAAGTGTCCGAAGGCCAAAAAAGAGGTCATCGAAAGACACGCTGTATCGTCGAAGCGCGCGTATATTTACCGCTCCCCCTAATATCAATGATATAGTCGATGGATTACGAACACCCACCGCAGCTCAATGTACGTATACTTTATGTGCTCTACTCATTGTTCCCTGCTAATTCTCAGAGCTAGGGTCTGGGACGCGTGGAATTCGGGATTCGTGGCAAACGACTGGTTCTGCTACAACATATCTCGAGGGCCTTAACATTGCTATTCCCGATTCTCCAGCGCACATTTATCATTCCTCCCGCCTCTCCATAGGTAGTATAGCCACTTTCATGACCGATAGCTCTGCAGATGCTATAATACCTCGCAATCGAACGCCCAGCATATCCACACGGAGATCATCATTTATGCGGAAATCTAGGCCTCTATCCATATATACCGTCACAGACGATGGTCCGTGGTCAGATGGTGATGAGGACCTCTTGGATTCTTGCATATTCGGTGAGTTAGGACCGTTTCTTGTCTGAGCAAACTGACTTAGTTCTCCATGTGGCTTCGATTTAGATGCCTTTCCTATGCCTGCGCATCTATTCCCTTTCCAGGAAAATAACAAGACTGAGTTCCACGAGAGCAGATCGGCTTCCAGTGGGAGTAGACCGGAAACACCATTGGGACATCTGCCCATTATTCCGACCTCGCCTTTGCACGTTGAAATCTCTGATGAGCGACTACAATCTATCCCCGAGGACGTTCAATCCGTTACGTCGAGATTATCTTCTCTCTCAGAAACCTGTTTCACCCCGGTTCCCCCGTCTCCCACTACTTCCACAACCTCTACCGAGTTCTCCTCTTTCACTGCTGCGAGCGGAATTAGTGCCTCCACCACGCTCTCTACGTCAACAGCTGTGACCTCTGTTCTTTCCGGGAACTTGACTATCAAAGCCGCTCACAACCAGTCCATCATCCTGTTACGCACATCCCGCGAGACTGAATTTGCCGAAGTACGACAACGGATTTACGACAAGTTCCTCGCGCAGGAAAAAATCACACTTACGGAAGCTTTTGCTATCGCTTTTGTTCTACAGGACCCTGGGGAACCCCGGTCGTCCAAGGGCAAGGGCAGAGCGAGGTCGAATTCATTAGGCGGGGGCAGCTCTCAGATGATTCTTGTTACAAATCAAAATGACTGGGACCGTGCTTTGGCCACCACCGAGAGCTCAAAGATTACTGTCCGGGTTCTTGATACCTTCCAGGAATGACAGAGGATAGAAGTTTAACAATGGATGATCTACAAATCTGCGTACTATATCCCACTTTCTTTTTTGACTATGTATGTATGAATATTTTCCAGTGGTATTTTTTGATTTCACCACCTTCATTCTTGATTTTTGACTTTCGATCTTTTTCTATATCATTACATCTCCATCCTTCTCTATCCTTTCTTTCTTTCTTTACCAACACTTCGTCCTCTTTCCACTGCAGCAGGGAAAGAGTTTGACAAGATCCTGTTTTCTACGATAGTAATGACATTCAATGACATTTGACAATGCCGGCTTATAAGCCTGTAGCGCTTAGCCTGGAATGTGAAACAAATTTTAATCAAATGGTTGGCTTCACACTGCGGTGACGTCGGTATTTAGGCCACTGCACCCCGACTGCAACCTTGTAATCAGCCTGCAATCATAAAAAGCAGAAGCACTACAAAATGTCGACAGTACCCGAGACGCCTCGTAGTAAAACTTCTTTTAATCCATCTACACCCACAACATCTCGTATCACAGGCTCTCATGTCCAGTCTTCGCCTCACTACACCACCACTCGAAGGCACTCCCTTTACGGTGTCGAGGACCGTATAATCATCGATCCTGGTTCTTTGATATGGAAAGTTGGGTTCAGTGGCGAAGGTCGGCCGAGAGAGGTTTTTTACGCTGGTGGAAAGGCCGCAAAGGGACTATGGGACTTAACAAGAGCAACGGATGGTGCAGAGCGTCAGGAAGAAGATAAGCTCCTCGATATCAGGCTTGAGCAGAGCCTGAGAGCCGTCTTTCACGAGTGAGTCTTTGATCACGATCTTTGTACAGGTATAATCCTTATCAGTTCTTTTTTTTTTCAAAGTTCGTTACTAACAGATCCTAAAGCAAGGAAGGTCATCATCGTCGAAAATCCATTGTTGCCGCTACACATCAAGGAAGCTTTGGCGCGGATACTTTTTGGAAACTTGCAGGTTCCCTCCGTATCTTTTGCTTCGAGCCATTTGTTATCCCTACTTGCAGTTGGACGAATCACAGGCTTAGTTCTCGATTGCGGCAACTTGGAATCTGTGGCTCTTCCGGTGAGATCCAAGAAAGTAACCTGAACTCAAAGACTGGAGAGGGTTGACCCTTTGTCGTTGCAGATTTTCGCTGCTAGACCGCTGTTCTCACAACTTCGCACTACACCTCTAGCAGGTCAACGTTTCCTTTCTCACCTCCGCTCGCTATTACTTCTCTTCGGTACTTATGTCGCACCGACATCACCAGGTATCGCAAATCTGCCACAAGCGAGTCGATCTATGCGTGTACCTCAAGAGATTTTGACAAACGAAGTTTTGGAGGAGATTAAAACTCGGTGTTGTTTTGTTGGTGAAAGCCTTGCTCCAAATGCGTCAGAGCCAGTGGATAATGGGCCCACCCCAGACGACTCCGTCGTGTCTTCTGATATGGATGTGCCTCCAACTAGTGACCCTGCTCAATCCGAATCCGAATTTTCATTTGCGGGCAGGGAAAGCGGCGTGTCGTCTCAACATGACTCTTCAGAGTATAGCGTTATCTCGACGCCGCGTATGGGTGGGAAACCCCAGGACAGACCTCCCGGTAGCGAAAATCGTTTACAGGTCCTTGCGGATATGTACATGCGACACTCCACTGCAACGGATTTGCAGTTGCGTGTTGAACCTCCGGTATCGATGGCGAGCAGTAGTATTCTGGGTTACGGGACCATCATTATACCTGGGTGGATACGAGAGCGCACAGCGGAGGTTTTATTTGAAGGTGGAGACGTTGATGAGGGTAGTCTTGCGGAAATCATACTTGATGCTTTATTGAAGGTATGCTACAAATAATTACTTTCAGATTCTGAACTAATTCGGCACCTTTTCAGGTCCCGGTCGACCTACGTAAAACACTTGCCTCCTCAATTCTTATCGTGGGGGGAACATCGATGCTCCCAGGATTTATACCTCGCCTTCACGTGGAACTCCTACGTGCCATTTCCCCACCACCACTTCCACCATCACGGCAGCCAACAAAACATGACAAGGCCCCACCACCTCATTATGACCGCTATGCTACTCTCCGTCCTCTTATTCCTTATCTCTCCATTTTGAATAACCCTTCGCCTCCTGCACCTCTTTCAGACCGAGCGAAAAATAACGGTGGCAAAGCTCCTGCATTTTCTCCCGCCACTATGGCCTGGGTCGGGGGATCACTAGCCGGGTATGTATATCAAAGTTACCACTTCGAACATCTGTATTCTAACCGTTGCCATAGAGCCCTCAAAACTGGGGGAACGGAGGTCAGTCGCGAGAAATGGGATGAAGCTGATCCTGAAATGGAAGATACGGATACGTCGATATCGGAAACCCCAGCGAGAAGTCGTCAAACGCAGCAGCAAACTCGCGCCTTGCAGATTCCTCCACCGCGCAATATTCTTCCAGATTGGACCAGATTGCCGTTACCAGTGGGTGCGCCGTCGGTTGGTCTTAGTTCTACTAGTGTAAAAACTGTCTCGCCTACCGCTCTGATACCTACTTCGCGGGCAAGAGTGGGTGCTTAGGTTACTATTGGTAGTACAGTATTGGTCTAATACCATGTCAATCGCATTCAATTTGGAAGCTTGTAATTCCCTGAATAACGTCCGGATACAACACGGTAATGCGGCTGCGTCGTTACCACATCCGCACACCTGCCTCCATTCTATGTATAATTTTCTATATTCACAATTTCTTCCTCGCATGCAAGATAACTTGCTATAATCACCCACTTTCACATTTTCCTTATCATCACATCATGTAATCCTCATGTTTGGAACCTACTTTGTCTCCCCTCCCCCTTCATATTCCCTTTATAGTAGCATACGTACATAGTATATATAGGCTACGTAAGTTTCGTCTGTTAACGATAATTCCCCGTACTCTCAATCCGCATCTCTTACCGTTCACTCACGCCGACACTAGCATACAACACGCTTCGGTCTGTTCGTTTCATCCACCATGACTATCTTTGAAAAGGTAGGCTTCAGTTCATATAAGCTCACTACAATTGTCACAATCTGCTCAACCATTATAGGAAAATGAAGAATGGGAAGATTTGTCGGACGGACAGGACGACCTTTCGTCTTCAAAAGAGCGGAGATCATCTTCTCTTCCTACAACTTCCAGGTCTTCTCGACAAATTTCCCCTCGAAAACGGAAGCTTGGCTATCAAAGTTCCCAAACAACCCGAAACACGTCTAACCCTGCGCGAGCCGCTCCACGCAATCAACAAAGACCCAGAGAATTTCCTACAGAAGAATGGATCGCAGGAATGTCAGATGTTGTTAGATTCACACTTCGTTATTTAGTGGACGTGCTCGGTGGAGGAGTGCAATTGCTTCGTAGACCTCTGTCATTCCTCCTTTTCCTATGGTTGCTTGCGATCATCATGAGTCGCATTTCCTCGACGCTCAAAACAGCCTTTAAACCTCTCTGCATCATCCCCGGGATTGGCAGTTCAGCCCTATGTCGCACAGATTCTACCAACATCAAGCTTCCCAAATCGAAAGGAAGCCATACATCTCCACAATGGGCTGATTACCCTGGTCTGATAAATGCTCAGAGTCTGACGTTCGAGCAGTTGCTTGATGATTCGGTGGGAGGATCGGGACTATCGCTGGATATCAAGAAGGCAGAGATGGCTACTTCAGATCTTGTTACCCTTGTCAAGTTTAGCAAACTGACAAGCAAGGAGTTATTAGGTGTGTGCTTCTTTTACTTCCGTGAAATGACTCTGATAGTGTATCATTGTTAGCGGAATCTCTCAGAGGCTTTGTTGAGGATGCCCGTAGGACCGGACGTGGTTTACAAAGGTTAGGTTCGAAAGTCGGAGGTGCCGTAGATCAGTATGTCTCTCTTCCCTTCCGTGTGTGCCTTACTAACGCTTGTGCTCGTCAACCCATAGAATCATGGCCGTCAACGACTACGCGGTCAACTCGATCGCCGCCGCACAAGCATCCTCTCCATCCATATTATACTCCATCATTCCATTCTACTCTGTCCCATCGACACAAGAAACTGTTCTTCGAACCTTCGTGGAAGCAATGGGTGTCCTCTCAACAACGATCGAACGACTCGTCATTGAGGCAGAAGTCCAACTCGCAAATCTCGAAAGACTTGAAGAGCGTCTTTCAGCACTTCATGAGCTCGTTTCCAGAGAAGATTCTACCATATCTTCAGCTAAATCAGAACTACTCTCTGAACTTTGGACTCAATTAGGAGGGAACAAGCGGACGCTTAGCGGCTACGATGATCATCTGAAATTGCTGAATGGACTCGGAGAGTATCGAAAGCAGGCACTGGTTCATGTTGTGTCTTCTCTTCAAACTTTACGGGCTCTGAGTGATGATATGGAGGATATAAGGGAACGTGTGTCTGAGCCTGAATTGGCAAGCTCGCATATTCCTGTGGAAGTTCATATGAATAGCATACGGACCGGTCTGCAGAGGTTGAAGCACTCCAGAGTCAAGGCTAGGGAAAGGGAGGAGGAAGCGATAAAGAAGGTCTTGGGTGAGGAGCATTTTGCTGCTTTGGAAGGTTGAGATGACTCGGGGTGCTTACATTAATTCAAGTCTTTCGGATCGTTTTGCGGTGTACTATGTATCTCGTGCATGTATCGCCTTGCTTGCAAGGTTTATGTATATATTCTCCCCCGGAATTGGATAGTTTTTTAATGTGCAGGCATACTTTGAACGTGGCCTGTTTTGTTCTCATCCATCCCTCATTCAACATATGGAGGCCATACAACTAGTCACGGCGCATTTCTAATCCACAATCCAAGCACATCAGACACCACCAAGCAAGCTATGGTGCATCACATGCATGACAGTGGAGCCTATAGTACTATGTAGTATCTATGTAGTAGCTTTCGCGACTATATTTTTCTAGAATAGCCGGCGGCAAAAACAAGACACTCTTAGGCACTTTTGCTCTTGTCCGCCACTATGTCCGAACCTCAAACAGATGTTTCTCGTCCTTCTGCTCTTCCATCCGCTACTCTTCTTCAAAGGGCAATCCCTCAAGCCATTATCGACCAAAACTCTGATGAATATCTCGATAGCATCGAAGAGGAATGGAACAAGAAAGTCGACTTGGAAGTCGAAACGCTAGTCGACGGTATGGTTGATTTAGTTGGTTTGGCATCTGTAGGTTATCATCGATTGCTACTCGAAACCTTGAGGCTTGAATTGAATGTCTGCATACAGATTAATGACAAAGACAAGTTTCGAATTGCGCAGGAATCCTTTCAAGCACAGACTCGTGCAGAATCGATGGTAAGGTTGGCCATGTATTGACTATGTGCCGGTCTTCTCAGCAGCAGCAACAGCAGCATCTGACGCCTTTATTTATCATTATCTTCTATATCAGGTCCGAGCTGCTAATACGCTTCTCTCTATCACCCATTCGATGAAGCTATTGTTATTACTTTCGGATGAGGCTCAGATCGCACACCGGCGAGACGCGGAGTTGAGGGTCGTGCAAGAGGAAAAGGAAAAGGCCAAAGAACAAGTTGCTGTGCTACTAGATGAAATGCTCCAAGGTTCATCGAAGTAGTTATCTCAGGCGGGTTGGTTCAAAACACAAGTAATGGAATCTCGGGGTTCCAGTTCCCTTTGTCTGGTACGTTACGTATATTTTGACTGACCATGGAATCTTCCCTTATTTAAACCTTTGCTTTTTGGAAAACGTAGCAGTCAATTGCTACGGTACTGACTTTTGCTGTTCCGCCGCCGATAACGAGAAGTCAAACAATTCTAGTAATACATTCCCTGCAATGATTACTTTCAACAAGCTGCGCCTGGGTGTATCAGACTGATGAAGGAAAACGCGTTCCTAATCATCAGCAAGGTGGATACGTGCCGGAAAGTGGCTGCTTCCTTCACCCGGAACCAGAGAATTCCTCTTAGGCACTGCTCTTACATGTAGAAAGAACCTCCCTCGTTGCGTTCGCTGCCATTCCTACTCCTGTGTGTAGTCGCTCTTTGCTATTTGATTGTCATTTTGCAATGCCATGGTAATCAAAGTCCGCCTACACTCATTTTCTGCCAATCACTTTGTTTGAAAAGTTATTGACGAGAGCCGGTCATACGCTACTCAAATGCTCGAACCCTCAGCGGAGACGATCTAGACGTACGATATATGAATTGCGCCATATTTTACTTTCAAAAGCCCAAAACAAGATCAAGACTCAACATTCTGCAAAGAAGCGCAAAAACTCAGCGTGTAGGCGTGTATGTTTGTCAATTCATGGTAGAATCGATAAGGCTCGCTCACACTATAACCTCCAGTGTCTGTGAACCCAGGGTTTGGCGCACCTTAGGAAAATCCAAGACCCCAAGACCCTTCCCCGCCAGTGAAAGTTCTTGTTTCTTTGCGTTTTGCGGCAAGTTCAAGCATGTTGATGTAATCTCAGCTTACTGCTCATGATCACTTCTACGACTAAATCTAGCAGTATAACCTCAGGTATCTGTGAACCTAGGGTTCGGCGCACCTTTAGGAAAGGTCAAGGCTCCAGTGAAAGTTCTGTTCCTTTGCGTTTTTGAAGCACGTTGGTGTGATTCGGGCTGACTTCTCACTTCTCCGACTAAACCTAGCGTGAATCATGGTGACAGAAGAATCTTTTGCTTCCCACTCCAATTTTTTGATTGTTCAATGCATCTATTTCACACATGGAATTGAGGGAATTGACTTGGAAAGCGTCGACCCTTGGGTGTGTCGAGGGTGACCGTCATGACGGTTATGCCAACAGTTGCGGGCACAGGCGGGCATCCACAAACCTGGATTTTCGGCTAGTAACTGGAAAGCAGCTGACAGCACTCTCCAGCCAGTATCCTTGCTCTGGCGAACAGCCAGGTTTTGCAGATGACAAATAGGGTGATACCACAGCTCAGTTAATCACTTTGAGGCTTCCTATAGTATTTAAAGAATAATATTTTTAGATTGCGAGTTTTGAGGATGGAAGAAATGTTCAGTGTCTACATACATATCAGATGTAACCTTGAATCTCTACCTCAGCTATGCAGTAGTACCTACCATTTCAGTATCGTTACATGTTAATTCGTTAACTCTCCTTTGCTCATTATCAAATGAAGAGCAGGGAATACTTAGGTATGTACAGACGATTAACTGAGATTCTTCATCTCAGATTGAGCTTCTCCCGCGAACATTCGACCAATACACTAATGTTGAACATGGGAGTAAGCAGAACTTCCAATCACGGATCGGACGTCCAGACCTACCATTGCCAGGCTCATTGAGGTCGACGATCGTTGCGTTATTCGATGGAATCACAATGAATCAATCATCTCAAGCCCTTGCCATTTTGTTGGGTTCTTAAGGTGCGATTTGGGCGCGATAACATACGAGAAGCTTCCAACACTCCTAACGCTGGAGTTCGGATAATCTCGCGGATATATTTAGATATACACACTGTCATTTCCGCATACTAAGTATGTCCAAGCACTATCAAGTAACATCTAGCGCCATGTGCAAGGATTGAATGGAAGAATGAATAGGACTTCTCCCGCGAAAGTGCTTTGAATGCGATTTTCGGGGCGTCCCGATTTTACCTGTGTAAAATGAGCACGGTGTCAACCAGTAGTTGATGTGGACATAAGGAGAAGCAAGATCGAGGAACAGGAAAATCACCTGGAAAAGGTCCGAGCAAGCAGGATTGCACAGGGTTAATTACATGTTGCTTCATGGGAGCAAGGCGGAGTAGAAAAATCAGATGTCTTGCCCTAGGTACTTACATAGTCGGCGGTCGCCTCAAATGCTAATATGCAGTTGGAACTTGCGTGAAACTCTGAACGATCACCGATTTTTAATCAAGGATGATTTGCAATCGGAATAAGGCATCTGTAGATGGGATAGAAATCGGGTGAGGATCGAGGGCCACTTAATACAAATCCCTCTTGAAGGACCGGACCCTCAAACTCATACACCAGTACTAGTAACGGGCTGTATCCGATAGAAGTGTGTGTGAACCCTCTTTGTTGAAAAAATGCGTCAGCTGTATTTCAGGATAACCGCATTACAACCCACCAGTGAGAATAAACACAAATCTTGAGCGGAATCGGTGGGATGTCTGTCGATCGTGAAAGTTCTGTGCGTAGCATTTCCTCCGAACGTTAAAAAGATACAGGAAACCCTAAAGAGGCATCGGACGAGTTGTGGCGGAACCAGAGACTTGGTAGATGGCTCGTACGAATGGAGTGAGGACCTGTGAAGACCTGTGAAGACCTGTGTTGAAGACCCGTTCAAGAGTGAAGACCCGTTCAAGAATCCATCTCGACTGTCTGTTTTAAGCTTGGCGCGTTACCTACCATGATCCTTGCAAGGCAGCATTGTGGGGTTGTAAGTTGGTTGTATAAGCCGGTTGTACATAGGCATGCATGTTACTGCATGGATTTCAGTGCGGATAATAATGGCTCAAAAAAACCGAATGTGAACTGTAATGTCAGCATATCAACGCTCATACTCACAGCAGCTCATAACCTCTCATAATTCATCGCCAGCGGAAAGATACTTCGGAGAATTTGATTGGCTGGGAGCTTGCTTCATGAATTTGGGCAGATTTGGGCGGAGTAGGACAGTAATCACGTGCTTGAACTCCAGCTTAAAATCTACTACCAATATGACTGGGCCACTGAACAGCGTCTAAACTCTGAAAGCTGCCAATCTACTCATCAACCATTGCTCTTGTGTACGAATTCCTTGCCAAATTTTCTGAATCTTCCCGCTCTAAACCTTGCTTAGGCCTCGAATCTTTGAATTGAAATGCTTGATGACGCTTAGTGTTCATTTTCAAGGTGGTTTGAGCAAGGTTTGGATTGCAGTGTTGTCCCCGCGTTGACGCCTACAGTCTCCGACATATGCGGCTCATTTCTCACCGCTTCGGACCTGCTTCCGAGCTTGTTGAAGGTCTGGAGTCTGGAATGGCTTTTCATCATGCTCTGTCCGCATGCGCTCTTCAAAACACCCGTTGCATTCTCACCTGGAACTCCAATAGGGAGTCATGCGACGTATTTCTCCAAGATTATCCTTTGGGGCCCGAAGGTTACTGGTCACGATGACTCATGATACTTCACCTGTTGTTTATTATAAGTGCGCAAGCTTCCACGGATGTCCACTCTCGGATGGACAGCACTGTGGCGAATATCTCGTGGTCCGGCTTTTAAATACTACATGCAAAATTTCCGGTTCTCAAAACAAGCGCAGGCCCGATGGCGCACGGGAATTTGTACACCCCCCGATTATTTCTCTCTTCGGTCCGACCTCTGACACAAGTTTCTAGGGAGTTCGATGTTTGCGCATCCTGTTATCCTCAAAAGTGCATCCTTTATCTTCTTGCAGATTGGCTTCCTCCGAGAAATGAATGGGAGCTATTGTCATTATCGTTCCTGACCGCTCGGTGTCAATGTCAAATCGCAAATTCGCAAGGCGCCGTGGTTCAGAATGCGCCTCATAACTGCAAACGTCATTCATTTTTTGACCTGGCCCAGCCTGGTCCCCCCCGGCTGTCCACTAGCAACTCAACCTTACTTACATAGCTCCATTTAAACTGCTTCCCGTTTTTTCCGGAAACACAATTGGAGTCGACAACAACTTTCACAAAACGGGTTAGCAAGGATATTTAAATGATTAATCATTGAGCATTCTTCAAGTTCTGGATTCGAAGGTGTTCATCTTATGGCCAAAAATCAGAACCATCCTACAGCCATATTTTTTGGGGCATCAAGAACTCTGAACTACTCTTCCGAGAACCTTGCTGGCAGTGAAGCAAAGGAGACTGGATCCCGACTGAATCAGTGCCAGAAGATTGGGCGTTGATGTTATCGTGATTCGTGAGATTGCGGTACAGAAGCTACTGAATCTTTAGCCGTGTGAGTAGCCTATCTACGAGCCAGTCTGCGGGTTCCCTTACCTCTCCCGTGTGTTCTCTGTTCTGAATGGAGACTTCGTCATATGGATGACTCAAATGGGGATGGTGTGGCAACAGTGGGAGGCAAGAGCCGGCAAGTTCCTGGCGATGAAAGATTTGTTGACCAGTCGTCGTGGTATCCCAAGATTTGATCAGGTACATAAGGGTACATACCGCCAGATAAATCGCCAGGTAAAGCCTTATGGTGGTAATCAGAAAGAGGGGAAGATGTTCATGTTTTCGGATCCGATTTGGTTGAAATCTCTCTTTCTGAACAGGAAGAAGGTCACGTAACGGTAAAATTTTGAGACAATCGATCTCATCAACAATATATTAATATTGGATCGCCGATTTCAGCCGATTGCATATTAGATTTGATAACAATAGATTTTTTGACACTGAAAAATGAGCAAGCCTCGAGGAGTAGGCAACATATCATGTCCGCTCTGATTATATAAAAGCTTGCTGGTTGTTGTCCACTGAAGCTAGTCAACCTATAGAGGAAAACTCAAAAAAGCCATGGAAGTCACCATATGATATGGTAATCAAATCTCATTTAAAACTCCGATCGTTAAACGAGATCCTTACAAGCGGCTGTGACGTTACCTTATTACACCCGGTGTTAATACTTTTTTTTTCTCATCTTTCTCCTTCCTACCACGACTTGCTTATTCCACAACTTACACTTCTGTGTTCCATCTCTTGCAACTTGCAAGCCACTACTTGGAGCCATTTTCGGTAAACTATCAGAAGCTTTCAAATATTCTGCAAAGACTAACCTTTTACATCTCCACCCAATCTCATCAGATTTTTTTGGGTGCGTGCCTCATGTGGAGATATATCTGTAGATCCGCC
This sequence comes from Lentinula edodes, assembly GCF_021015755.1. NCBI lineage: Eukaryota > Fungi > Basidiomycota > Agaricomycetes > Agaricales > Omphalotaceae > Lentinula > Lentinula edodes. The sequence goes on from NW_025764377.1 coordinate 119,682, forward strand.
AACATCGGCTTCCTACAGATTCAATTATAAGCCTGAATTAGTAGAACTTGCCTTTGAACATTCACCCGCGTCACCATCGAATCTTTTTGGTTATGTCTGCTCACCATGCAGCTCAGCGCCAACATCAGTATTCTATTCCACTTCCGCCACCGCCGAGTAGTGCGCTGAATGATGATTTGCGCTTACCATCCATTAAGGATCTCGCATTCAAGTATGAACGACCACGCCAGGAGGGTTTGCAGAGTGTTGGTGGTGCTCCTCAAGCAATGTCAGAGTTTTCCGTGTCTTCTAATCAGGATCGTTCTCGAGGGCATTCTCAGTCGTGGGGACGTTCATCACATCCAACACCGCCAGCACCGACACCCATATCTACTCATCACTTACAGCAACAGCATACACCTCCGTTGTCTGCAGGCCATGAGCCGTCTTCAGCAAAATCCAGCGAATATTCACCCCGACACGATAATGGCGGCTATCTCACGCCTGGTATGCCATTGTCAGCTCAAATGATGCCTCTGCCCGGCTCTGTCAGCACAGGTTCGGTTATCCGCAGCGACGACCATTCTCAAATGCAAAACAAAAGATCACGTCCGTCGAGCTTGACGCCCATCGCGGCACTACCTCGGGATTCACGCCCTCCCCATGTATGATTTATCTTCACCTCATTTATCTTGAAAAATGTGCTCAAGTTGATGTAGGTCGCTTATGCGCCTCAGTATCAATCTTACCAACCACCGATGCCACCTCCCAGTCCTTATCACCAAATGAGTCCAATTGCTGCTCCACCATCATCCATGCCTCATACATCCCTTCCACCCTCACCACATACTCAAATGCAGCATCAACCTAGTGCACCTCCAACACACCCTGCATACTCGTATCAGCAACAGCAACAGCAGTCTTATATGCCTCGCTCCAACACCCAGCATATAGCCTCGCATCCGCCTTCCTCTCACCCGTCTCATAACTATCATCCCGCTCCGCCGCAGCATCCCCAATCTCAAGCTCCACAACAAATCCAGGCTCCTCCACCATCTCATTCAACTTTATCCCAACCGCACCCACATATGCCGTATCCTTCGCCTTCTCCTTCAGTCTCTCAGGAACATCACTGGGAACCACATCATCAATCTCAACCTCAACATCCCCAGCCTGTGCATCCTGTTCAGCATCATAATGTGCACCATGCACCTCTTCCGCCGCCGCCCACTGCTACACCTTCGTCACTCTCAATTCAGCACAATCAATACTCGCACCCACCTCCCCCACCCCCTCCTGTAGTACACCATCATCAGCAACCGCAACCCCAGCATCAACCACAACATACGATCTATATGCAGCCCATGAACCCTCCTTCATCCACGTCTTCTCAAACTTCACTTGCCCGTGCTGCACCACCGATTGTAACCAACTCGATTGCTGCCCCCGAAGTCGATATTAGAACACCATATCCTATGAATGCAAAACCATCGGCGCGCGAAAATACAATGTCTGAGGTATTACTTTAGCGTGTCTAATGTCACCTTTTCTGACACTTCTCTCGTCATTGATAGATAGTCAAGTTGTGTTCTATCCTTTATGATTTTGCCAGTCGTTATTGTAAGTTGGAAATATGCCAGAGTCGTCAGGTTTAATTGACATGCTCTATCTCTCAAAGCGACCCTGAGTAGTGCTTTACCTCACGTCCAGCCTTCTCAGACTGAGGTTACTGAGATGGCACGTCGCGCCAGTGAAGTGGTACGCCTTCTGGAGGTTCTTCGCCAAATGGACGGATCGGAGGATAGCAGTTCCAAAAATGAGGAAGTTCCGAGTTCTATACCTACTAGTCCCGACGATCATCGTCCGCCTAAAAGACCTTGGGAGGACATGGCTCGAGATGGACAAGCTTCTGGTGATGATACGGCAGGTATCTTTTCAGAGGTATGTCATTTTAAAGTTTAGCTCGGTGTGGCTTGTACTAATCTTTGATTCAATTACAGTTGCCTTCAGCATCTATTACCTCAGGACAAACCACGGCTGAACAAGATATGGAGCTGATTCGTTCAAAGCGGGCCACAACTACCGCTGGATCATCTGCATCTTCAGGTCAGCTCAAGAGCAAATACCGGAAGAGAAGTGTGAGCTCCATTCTGTTGATTCTACGAACTCTCGATGCTGATCCATGTTCGCAATGTTTGGTCTGGACAGCGGGCGACACCACCGGGTAAATGTCATTCCTGTAATATCAGAGAGACCCCCGAATGGAGGCGAGGCCCTGACGGAGCACGAACGTTATGCAATGCATGCGGTCTCCGTAAGTCTTTTCACCCACCCCTTCACATTCTGCCTTCTTGACCGATCGCCGCATATGCATGAATTTAGATTACGCAAAGCTCATGCGAAAACAGGCTAAACTTCAAAATGGCGAACCGCCTCCCAAGATCGACTTGGATACCTTGAAAGCCTCTACGAAGGCAGCCGAAGCGGAGAGAAACGCCAAGGCGGACGAGAACACTGCACCCGGCTCGACTCCTCAACACCATCAAGGCTCGTTCCAGGTTATGTCTGTGATGTCACCTGTTGAGGCTCAGAATTCTCCCACTACATCGTCCGATCCTAATCGGTTGCCAGCCCATCATCAGACGATTCTTCCTCCTCCGACAGGCTCTGGTTCGATGCATCCTCCACCTCCGCCTTGGGCCGCAGCAAATATTCCACGGGCGTTTACCCCTTCCGACCAGTTCCAAAGCCAATCTTTCATTCGGACTAATCAAGTCTCGCCCCGGTAAGAATGAATGATAACATATGGTGATATCTCTATATTGCTCTCTATATCTATCTCCGCCGCTAAGTATAACAGTATCCTTTCCATCCTCGATTCTAAATCGTGCTTATTATACACCATACTCTATCTTAGTTATGACAAGATTTTGCGTATATTTCAATATCCCATACCCTTTTCGTTCTTCGCAATCCGGTTTGCGGATCCTCTTAGTATAACCGGTTTCACTTACAGTACTTCCTGGCCATGGAAGCGTTTTATCTACATACATATGCTTGAGACTGTGACCTGGCTGGCGAAAGCTCGCAGGAACCGGTAATTTCGGTTTTGCATCTGCAAGCTATATCAGTCTATAACAATGTCATCATGCGCTGTAAATACGTGTACGTGGCTTTGAATACATATCCTGAAAGCAGTCGGATGTCGATGATCGACATCGTTCGACCACCAACTACCACAACCTACCTTCGCGGGAAGGTTCTAAATAATAATAATTCAGAACCTTTCGAACACCGAAGGAAGGCAAAGGCTGATATTAGCAGAAAACTAGATCCTTGAGTGACCATTGTTTCGACCGAGCTTTTTTAAATCTTCTTTTACTTTCCGTAGAACTTTTCTGGTACCAGAAGTCTGCCCAAAATTGACCGAACCTGTATCTACTACCAGAGTCCTCTCTAGTCCTCTCAAAGGGCGCATCACAAAAGCTTTGTCACGGAAACATCATTCATCTAGGTGATCGAATCTCACGTTAAGCGTTATTAAGACTGGATCCAAACTGGATCAGATACAGATTTCCAATCGTGTAAACGTGTATTTTATGGACCCAACATAGATTTGAACCTCAAATTCAATCATTGTATCCCCTTGCTTTTGTGCTATAGTTCTTTCCATTGGTCTGCGTGTCCAGTCCTTGTTGTTTCCATATTTCCAGTTGTCTGTCCTTCGCAACCTTTCCCGTTTGTCTTTCGTAATCCTCAACGGAAGTAGGTTTCTCTCCATGCGGAGTAGCGCGCAAGGCGTGTCGGGTTGCGGGCCAAAAGTCAAAAGTAGCAGAATGTACGACAGCCTGTAAGTACAAATGTGAGAATGTGATCTGCCTCAAGATAGGCCCAACTTACTCTATTGTCCCAGAACGCGATCGAGTTGGGTTCCCATTGAAAGCGAACTTGATTGTCAACGTTTTCAGCAATCTGATGGAATAAAAAGCTCAGAATGGCATCCGATTCAGCTTTCGGAACGCCAACGATGCGGCGTGTAAAGCCTAAAATTTTGACTCAATTCAGGGGACACAAGCACGTCGAGAATCGGTCGCAAACATGCCTGGGTTGACGTAGACGCTCTTCCAGCCAGTGGCTGGATTTACACGAACAACGGGGTGAACCGTTTCGATCGCTTCCCTTCGTACGGGAAGCCCCGCAGCTCGAGCACCGTCCGCTTGAGCAACAGCACTGTGTACTGCCTTCAATCCTTCGAGATACTTCTGAAAACCGGGACTCAATCCAGAGTAAAGTGCATAACTGCAAACGATTTCGAGTGTCAGGTTACGGCACCCAAGCAAGAATAAGAGATGCACACCCTGAAGCCCACAGGGTATCACCGCCTGATATTATTTGATCGAATTCATACTCTCTTGAACAGTGATTGTGTCACGAACCGTATTCTGGACCAGCAATCACCTTTAGGGAAGTTACGCTAGGAGGCTGCACCTCATATGTAACCTGTAAAGGTAAGTTCAGTAAATGTCGAAATTGAAAAACAAAGGACTAACGTCAGAATGCCAAAGCTCAAGCTTTGAGAACGAGGCAGGGTCAGGTCGGCGGGAATGATCGTTGTAGACAACTTTGACAATTAATTGAGAACGTGTTCTCATTTTCATTAATCATGAAATTCACCGTGAACTTCCTCGATCCCAGCTTTGGGAATCGGCGTAGTCGCGTGTTTATGTAGTGGTCCAAAGTGGCGTGCAAGGTCAAGCTGCTCTTGTATGTTGATTTCCTGATCACGGAAGACTAGTACGGTTCGGGTCAGAGGTTGAGCATACAGGTTCTTGACTACAACGCACAAACAACTCCTCTTTCTGCGACAAGTAGGGCCCTAATTTTTGGGTTATGATAGGTCAATATCAGTATTTCGGAACATACAGTTCATCCTTCTGAGAATCAGACAATTGGCGAAGGTCAATCCCTGATATCTCAGTACCAATCACAGGCGTGTAATGCCTGACTTTCTTGGCGGCACGAAAGAGACTCTTCTTTTCTGGGTCAGCAAATAGAGCCCGTTCAGTGACCTCAACCTCTTCTAAAGGAGGCCACGACAGGTTGGGAAAGAATGGCTGAAAGGTTTCAATGTTCCAAATCTGAACGATCAATGATCTTGAAGAGACACCGACCTTGTATTGAGAGTGGATGTAGCTCTCATCCCCGTCATCTGCGATTGCAGGAGAATAGAAGGGATTGAATACTTTTGAAGCATCATCCTTTAGAGATTGTACATTGGGACTCGTAGTTGACTTTTCGTTTGTAGCAACGGGTGCCATTATGGAACAGAGCTGGGAATGGATTGCGACAACGCACTGGGATCTTTATAAAACTGTGGAATTATCGATTCGTGCTTTTTGCGTACACAAATCTCACCAATGGTTCCATGTTTTGGTCAGATGTCGCTATGAGAGTTGACGCAACCTAGGATCGGGATTGCGAAGAGTACTTATCAGGTGATATAGTTATTGAACCACGTCCAAAATAAGATATTCACTCTCATGAGTCATAAGAAGTTTGATATAGAGGTGTGGCTTTCCAAGCAACATTTTCACTCTTTCTAGCCTTTACGGGACCTGGAATACTCCGAGACTCTATAGTAAAGGCCAAAACTCACCGGTTCCTTCTCTTCTTGTAGTAGTAGTCTAATGTAGTAGCTATCAGAGTCAACACAAGCTAGGATTTGGATTGCGATATAGTATTAAACCACGTCCAAAGTAAGGATAACCATTCTGGGAGTACGGTATGAAAAACTATAAAAAGGCGTAGCTTTCCGGGCAACCTCTTTCTCTCTTTCTGGTGGAAACCAATCAGAAAGCTCCGTCACTCTATATTGATGTCCAAACTCACCTCCTTTGCGATTATCGGTTCTGGAAACATTGGTTCCTTCGTCATATCGGCTTTCCTTGGCCAAGCCGCTCCTCCGTCGACATTGATAGTTCTTTCTCGTAATCCAGAGTCCAAGAATTTTCCTCCAGAAGTACAGGTCATAAGAGTGGATGATTACGGAGACATCAATGCTGTTGCAAGAATACTAACTGCGTACAAGATCGATGCAGTGATATCGACTGTAGGTTTTGGTGGTATAAGTGCCCAAAAGAAAATGGCGGACGCAGGAAAGTTGGCTGGTGTAAAGCTGTTTGCCCCTTCAGAGTTCGGTTCTCCGACTGATGGCGCGCCGAGCGAGTACCGGCCTTTACAGGAAAGGGACGAAGTTGCAGGCGAATTCCTCCCTTTATTGAACAAATGGTGTTGCTGATAGCGAGCTTCAGAGTACATCAATGCAATTGGACTTCCTTGGGCGAGATTCTACGTGAGCGTTTGTATGAAATCGCATTCGTAAAATGAATTTTATTAGACTGGGGCCTTTATAAATACTGCATTATTCACTGTCACTGGTGTTCGAGTGAATGGAAAAATCAACATCATTGGCAGAGGTCAAACTCCTGTGACGTTCACGTCGGAAGAAGACGCAGGAGGTAGATCATAAACGCCTGCAAATCGGATTTACACAGATAACATTGGGTTTACAGGTTTTATCGCATACGTGCTCACCTCTCTGCCAAACAGCTCGATATCTAACAAGATATTTCGTCTTGAAGGTGATCGCGCTTCTTTACAGGATATCGCCAAATGGTATCACAAGGAAGTCGCATACGTTGAAGCTATTCCTGGTCCCCGCTCGGAAATTTTGTCTATGTTTTCCAGAATCTTCGAATCTGGAGCGGCAAGCACTGGGTGGAATTTTGCGCTGGCAGGAGAGGGAAAAGGATGGGATGCAGCTGGGAGTGCGAATGAGCTCTGGCAAGGTCATCAATGGAAGAAAATAAGAGACTTGGTCACAACGTTGTGATACTTAGAATTCACAATATCATTACAGCAACGCTATATCGCTAGAAAGAATTCATACATGTGTTATGTACTGAACCTCAACAGGTACTCAGATATTCACGACACGGTAGGGCCTGCCTGGTCTACGCTCAGCTCTGGCCAGTATATAACCCACACGATCAGATTGAGGATCCTTATTGGACACTAGTGTGTGATCGGAGGAAGCGTAGATCTGCCTAGTATTCGTCTTTAAGCCTAGAGGATATACCGTATGAGCGTTACGGATTGCAGTATCCCCCATGACGGCACGATGAGGACCATTACGACCTGTCGGGGCTTGAACGACTTTGCGTGCTATAGCAGGCACGTCGGTATGAGACGCTTGTTTGGGTCCTCCGACCCGCGCGGAAGTAGGAAACTCCTGGTTCAAGTCCCAAGATTGTGGTTGTCGTCGAGCATTCAACGGGGGCGAACGACCAGGAATATAAAAAACTTTTCGGTTCTGTGCGTCGACTTCTTTGGCCTGCGCAGGTGAAACGGAGTAATTGCCTTTCTCGCAGCCGCGACACTTGTATGTGCCGGGAGCGGGTTGTGGGTAGTTGGGGAAGGTACACTTGCTTCGGTTGCACTTGTGGTGCAACGGAGGCCAGTTAGCAGGAAGTTTGGCCTTGCCAACTTAAGGCAAGGAGTGATTATTAGTCACAAGTCATACGAAATGGAGATATAAAGACATACAGTTGAACATTTCGGTCGAAATTTATTGAAAAAAGAAAAGTTAAAAAGAGAGTCTGGAGCAACGAAGCGCTAGCGCTTTCGAACCTTAAGGAAAGTGATAGTTGGCGATGGTAGTGAAAAACCTATTTGGGATGCAGGCATTTTATAGCTGGGCATAACCACAATGAACGGCTATATTTCCAAATCTGAAAAAGAAAGTTCGAGTGACCGAATTAGGCGACCAAATCAAATCTTGAATCGTGGGTGCAATGGCCACACTAAAGCGAGTAACAATGATTCGAGGACATATGGCAGGTTCAAGCGACGCCGCTTGAGCTTTTGTTCATCTAAAACCGGAAAGCCCAGCTTTTTTTGCTCATTTGGCTCGAGTTCAAAACGGAGAACTCATACTGGAAAGTATATGAATGAAAGGTTTGTTTTTTCGATGCATGATGTCCACAATCGTCCACTGCGAGAGTTTTCCAATTTATGACGGAAATTCCTGGAATACGATAACAACAATGCGGGTATTAGCCTACTGTTGACAGCAATGAGTCAGGTGTTGCACTGGTGTTAACAGCAATGAGTTGGCACGAGAGAAAACGTTGCCAGCAATGTCTTGACACGATAGTGTCTGGGTAAGCAAGGAAGAAGATAGTTTGATGTCGCTGTTGTAGATTGAGCGTTGCGTCTTAACGAGAAAATACCACGTACCCTCCGGATTGATACCGCGCCGCACAAATGGAAAGGTCGGTTTAGCACATTCCCAGAAGAATATGAGGTCGAAAGAAAGTTGCATGGTGGGCCGTGGCTATCCCGACATCAGCCTGATGAGACAAGCTGTCACAGACGAAATAAACTTTGACGAACAGCATGACCATGGGCCAAGGCGATGGTGATTTTTAGCATTTGTATATCGCCATTGTGACTTGTCCACCTGTGTTTCTATAGGTTGCAGTTGACCGTCAATGACCGTGAATGAATCGTCAAAGGTCGATGACAACGGACGAAAAGATTGCACTGTCCCTTTGATGTATGTGCCTGCGCCAGATATGAGAATTGGAGGCTACGGAATGGAAGTGACAGCGTACGCCAAAACAATATGCAGGCGCATTAGGCTCCATCACGATAACTCAGACCTGGTCATCTCTGTCTGCGAACCTGAAAATTAGTAATAGTTGGAAGAGTACCCCCATAGTCGTCTGCGTTGAGCATTGGATATTGAATCAGTTCAAAACCCACTGTTTCGCTATGTTACAGTAAGTGTAATATAATGATAATACCACCATTTAGGGTGTGACGACGATGGGGATGAGTTTGAGGGCGCCATAATTTGAAATCTTCTTCTCTTATGCAAAGATTAGCCATATATGGCTAATCTCTGGATCGGAATGATTTTAATCTGGGATAAGGAAGATGACAAACGTGAACGAGATTTGCCTTCCGCCCCAACTTCAATTCATCGCATTTGGCGCGGTAGCTAAATTCAACAAACTCTTTCTGATCCTTCGAAGCTTCATGCTCTCGACGCTCTTAATCTCTTTTGGACGTCTACAGAATGGCAACAGTTCCTGCTATGGAACAAGGCACCAGCTCACAGTTGTGGAATACCGACGCTCAACTCTTACCGGAGTCTAACGCTAATACCACCTTGAACTCGGCATCAGAAGGACAGAAAAATCTTGATAGAATCCCCGAGGTGAGTATTAATAGTAATATTCGTTTTCCAGGCCTTTAAACTGTGATTAGATTTCTCCATGGCCAGCTAACGAGCTTTCAGTCGCTGGCACTCCTCTCGTGAAGCACGAACGATCCTTCACTACCCTAATTTCTGCTACCGACGACGTTTCGAACGCTACTCGCGAAATATTTCACTCTGACTATAATTCTCAGAGCCCCATCAATAGACTCGAAATGTCGCCAGCGTCCAACGCGAACAAAGGTTTGAAACGAGATTTCAGAGATGGTTCATATCGTTCATCTCACTCGCCACTTGGAAATGGAGCTACTGCATACGAATCGGCGAATCGGATCCGGGACGTAGTCCTCCCTTTAGTATTGGAGAACTTTAACCTTCGGGGTGGGGCTGGGGGAAATCATCTCTCGAAGGACGTTCTTGGGGCAGCCCAGTGCGTCCTTACAGATGAAGTTTGCCATTCCATTGAGATGCAGATGGTGGAAGCCCAGAAGCAGCTCCGTGAAGCTCGTGTCCCCGAGTCTCACCCGAGACTTGAAGTTCCTCATGAAACCACAGATGGCAGTCTTCCAGATGCTCTGCAGCTATCAGTACCAGAGCGCACATCTCCTCCACATCTGAATGGGAGGCTGAGTAGTAGCAATACTATAATTCAGGATGGTGATGGTGACTATTTAGACTGGCGGCCTTCGAAACGCAGACGGATAGATACCATCTCTGTATCTCCGAGCCCCATATCACCAAGACAGAGCTCAGTAAAGAGATCCCACCTGCCGACATATTCTCTCAGTGGCCAAACTAGCCCTAATGCAGGAAAACAACACCAACAACTTTCCGTGTCTTGCTCACCCAAGACACCCATAAACCGTTCTCCTTCTGCCTTCCCTGATTCTGTGCATGATCACTCCATGTGTTCACCCAAAAAACTTCCATCCACAAATCTGTTTCAACCTCCTTACAAGGAAACAACCTCAGAGGCTCCTTCTTCTCTTTCCTTGCACTCCCAACTTGCTCATGCTAGTGCTTTGTATGCCCCTGTTCTTTTATCATCTGCCTGCAAGATACATTTACATGATTTTTCCAGTAGTGACCAGGTGGAAACATCACCCTCATTGCCAAGGCAAAGTCTTGAGGTTGAACGCCCTGACAATGTGGACAAGTTGCAAACACTACCAATCAACAATGAGGATACATCTGTGCCCCTCAAGGTCCCAGGAATATGGGGTATAGGAAAAAGCTTGGCTAATCCTGGCATTCTGGAGTTCATAGTGGATGTTGATATTAAAACTGCTCATGCATGGTGTTTAAGGTGAGCTTGTAAATCTTATTCCTTTGTGTAGCTCATAAGAGTGATTCATAGCCCTGACTCACAAGATCCAAGTAAAAGTAAGCATAGCAAACCTCTACTACATTTGCTATGTCTTCCTTTAGGCCTTGTTATGTCTACATTGTCTTGCACAGACTCGTTTGAAGGATGGATACCGCTGCATACATGGCCTGCCCAAGGTTCACTCCTAGTTGACATTAACCATGGCAAATCAGAAGGGCAGATATGGCTTCCACACTATCTTGTCAGTGAAAATTTCAACTACTACTTGGCTGTGAATTACTGAACCATTTACCAAAACAGGGCTCTGAGAATATTCCATTAGACATTACAAATGCAATCCAACAAGGCCAAAATAAAATTCGATGCATTCAACTATCCCCACTGCAGCATATTTTTGCCGTACATGCAAGTATACCACCAGAACCCGCCCCGATACATACCGAAGACTCTTCTGATTCCACTCAATTTGAAGTAGAAATTGTAGTAGATTATGGATGACTATGATTAACCTTGCATTATCGTCACTGTGCCACGTACATTAATTGGTGACTCAAGTGATATCTATGTTATGATGAAGGTTCAGAAACCAGGAAACCAACCATACATGAATCTAACATGAAATCGACATTAACCCATGCATGAGTCAACGCTGATAAAGTAAGTATGCTATTCGGACCTGCAAATGAGATAAGTTGAAAGCCTCACCAAAAAGTTTCGTCCCATCTCTTCCCGCCACACGCATTAGCTCTTTTTCACCTCCAGGGTGAAACGATAGATATGCGGTAATGTTATAGACCTTGCCGTTGAATGCAGACCAAGCATCTTCTCGGGTGTTATGCACTTTGAGGACCGAAGGGGGTATACGCATCAGAGAATCTACTCCCTGTATAAAGTGATTAGTGATGATTCGATAGGTATAACGAGGTAAAGGCCATAGCGCACCCGAAGATCCTTCCCAGAAGACTTCAGTGCTGCCCAATCCAAGGGACTATGCCCTGGTGCTAGAGCGACCTTCTCGCGCTTTTTTGAGGGTTTTACTGGGGGCTTTGTCGTTGTAGGAGGAACAGCGAGACCACCTGGAGTTGAGACGCCTATTGTACGATTCCTGAAATTTGGGTTGGGAGGTGGAGGCATTAATTGAGAATCTGTAAGAATTGTGGGGATTGATTGCATTCGTTGGGCACTATTTAAGCTAGGAAATGCAGGCGGAGCATCGTTATCTTCCCTTTCAGTATCGGATCCTTCGTCTTCATCCTCAAGAGAAGATTGGAAAGTAGATATAGCTTCTGAAGATGTAGAAGCTACGGTGGGCAATGTAAGCCAACTGCGTAGGTAGGAGGCCATGATAATTCGAGTCCAGGGAGTTCACAGCCACGATGAGTCGATTCAACCGCCGGCAGATCCGGGCATGTTCCGCATAGAGCTGACGGTTCTGATGATTGTGCAGCACTGCTCAAAACTAAATTTTGGATTATGCCGCTATGTATGTGGATCGTAGATATAGATTACAATATAAGTACATCGTGTCATGAAAAGATACTGGTTAGATTGGGGCGACATTGGCTACACCGTCATCGGAAGCTTTCGCATCGTCCTCTTTGATACTCCTTTGGTCGATTTCAGTTTCCCTCTTTCGAAGCTCCTCCACGGGCAAGGCACTTTTCTTGCCAATAAAAAGCCGGCCCAGAGGCGCGTCCTGCAATGCACGAACGATGACATCGTTTTCGAATAAGAAATGTATATCTTCCAAGGCGAAACCCGCAGTTTCAGGAAAGAATACGTAGGCCCATCCAGCCATGATAATGCACATGAGTCCGAATATGAGGAAAGTGCCATACGTGATGTTGTTGAGCATGATGGGGGTGATCTTGGATATGGTGAACGAGAAGAGCCAATTAATGCCTATTGCTACCGAGAGCGAAACGGTACGAAGATGGTTTGGTGCTACTTCAGCGGAGATCTGGTAGGAAGACGAATCAGTGACGAAGAGAGGTAGATCAAGAGAAACGGTTACGAACGACCCAGGGAACAGGACCCCATCCTACGCAGTAGAATACAGCGTACAGATACACTGCAACAAGCGAAACATAACTTGCTGGTACGACCCCACCTGAAGGATGAATGGCACTGTAACCTGCGATCCAAAGCATCATCAGGCCCTGACCGATGCCACCGACAATTAGGCATCTCTTTCGTCCGAAACTCTCGACGGCAAACATAAGGACAAGTCCAACGGAGATGACCTGTAGGTATAAACGGGTGAATGAAAGCTAACATGAGGAACACACATATTACCTTCACAACGCCGTAGATTCCAGTAGCAAACAGTGTTGATGAGGTTCCAGTGATACCAAGGCCGGTGAAGATTTCCGGACTGAAGTAATTGATGGCGTTTGTGCCAGTCCACTGCTGGAAGAACATAACGAGTGAAGGAATAAAGCATCGGATGGCAATAGCACGCGACGCTCCCATGCCCTTAAATTGCTGCCATAGAGTGAGCTTATCTCTGCCCTCAAACTCCTCCTTAATTTCGTCGAGCGTAACGAGGACAGCAGGGTCTTCAGGAGTGACACGAGCGACGTATGCCAATGTCTGTGCTGCCTGTGCGTATCTGCCTTTTTCGACAAGCCACCTTGGAGACTCGGGTTGAAACAGCATACCAATAATGAAAAGAGCACCAGGGATGATTCTGCGAGAAGATAATCAATGTGAGACAAATGAGTGATCAAGGTTAGTGGACATACTGGACGATGAACGGAATACGCCATTGCATATCAGTTGGCGCCAGATTTAACACTGCACTGTAATTCACCCAAACTATGAAGGTCGAAAGAGATCAGTTTGATGATATCGGTCGCCGGGTAAACTCTACTTACAGCTCAGCATGATCCCGACGTTGTTCGCTAACTGGATCATACCCGTACATCTTCCCCTAATCTTCCTCGGTGTGCATTCGGATACATAAGATGGAACCAATGCCGATACCATACCCACACCAATTCCGCCTAAAAAACGACTGAAATACAACACACTGAGGCCTGTCGCAGCGCTAGAACCTAAGCCCGCTATGGACTGAATGGTGCTTCCGATGATGTATATCACACCAGACGCAATCAGGCAAGGTTTCCTTCCGAATTTCCCTGAGAAATATCCCATAGATAATGCCCCAAAACTATACAACACTTCAAAAAGTGATCACAGGTAGTGAAAGTGCACGTACAAGCAACCCCCCTGAAGGATAGAGACGATATTGCCATTGAAGTCGGCTTTCGCGGATGTGCTCAATTTGTTGACACCAAAGGAACTTTGGAACGAGGACATGGCAATGATCCCTCCTATAAGACCGCTTTTTAAGGGCGTGATGAGTATGAAAAGAACAATTAGGAGAAAAACAAATGAACGCACATATCCCAACCGTAAAAAATGCTACCCATAGCCGCTGAGAGGGCAAGTAGATAGGCATTTCGATAATGAACGAACTCCCTTACTTCACTTCTGAATGTCATAGCTCTCGTTGACCAAAAAGACGCGGGGAAGGGACTGTTAGGCGATACATACCCCAGACATATCCCCTTTATAGAGCGGGGAATCGTTAACGGTCCGACCGGGAACAGGGTCCGACTAGCGCAAGTGCGGGGCTCGGTCCGGGGTCGCTTCTCAGACAAGAGGGGCTCTACGCAGTTTGTCGATAGTCGATGGGTTCGAGTTAAACCCGTAAGGATTATTGGAGATTATTGGTACGTTTCTTCTAACATCCTAAGTGGGCTCGTCCGATCAACGGATTCTGAGCAAAAGTTGCACCTGAGCAGAACCGTCTAGGGACTCGGGAGTCGGGAGGCATCCGGACCCCTCCCCAGATAGTTCTAACTGTCCGTCTGTCGCCTTAGACTGGCTTATATTATTGGAGATTATGGCTAAGGCTTACGGGAAGTCATCCATTAATTCGTGTCTGGTGAAGGAAGAGAACGAAAAGTATCATGAAAATCGACTGCATCTGTTTTTTTTGGGTTCCCCGTACTTAGGAACGAGGAAGTCATCCAGTGACCCTCACAACCGGCGGCCAGATTTGATGCGTTGGGGGCCTGTTGGGGCCTGGGGCAAGGCCCCTTTTACGTCCGAAATGAAATGTAGGATTCAGCTCACAAGAATGTGGGAAAGTGCGACAAACATCCTTTCTAGGAGTGCAATCTGTCTTTTATGGACTGTGACAGATTCCTGTTCTTCTTCCTCTCATCTGCTTTTCCGTCTCGTTGGCGCCCCATTTACTTACTAAATTTTATTCAGCTGACTCTATTTTAGAGCTATATGAATTCGATCTCGGATATACCACTTCCGCACATTCATATATGGCACGGACAAAGGCGAACAATTGCCAATTTGGGGACCTTCTACATATAATACATATAGGAGAAAGAAGAGAAATCAAGATATTCATAAACCAACTTGGCGTTGTATGTAACCAAGGTCTGACTGCACACGAGAATTCAGATATACAAGATGAGAACAAAAAGCAGCAGGAAAGCAGGGAGGTCGAAATGTGCAAGTGATAGAAGAGGAAAGGCGAAACGAAATATGTCAGCTTTTGACATCGACAATATTAGACAAAAGGTCGACTATACATACGAAAAGCGCATCGTGCCGAGTAATGAACGGCGACAAAGGACGTATTGTTGTTGTGAGACGAGATAACCAATGGCAGGATAGTAGAGGAGTCAAGGCAACATTATAAGGAAGGGACAGAGCGCCTGAATCGCTCAAAAATAGTTGAGAGATGGATAAGAATAAAAGTTTGAGGGATTACAGAAGAAACAGAAACGAAATGCTTTGTGTGTAGACTGTGAATTAACTGATGATACAACATGTAGGAAGGCGTTACTAATACTAGGGGGACAATGCGTTCCGGATACGACGTCAAATAAGAATAATAGTGACGAAAACGATGTAATTCAAGGTTTGTATGAAGGACTTCGTACCTTTTTCTATATCGCAGCGGAAGTGTACCTACAGGATATGATTCATTGGTTGATTGAACCCGCCTGCAATTTAACCCCGACCGAAGATACACCTTGACAAATTTCATGAAGACCCTGTGGTGAAAGTTGGATTCCGGTACACTCGCATGGTCGACGCAGGTCATATTAGGATTTGAATAAAATGACCGATAACCAAGTACACCGCATTTAGATTCTCTGGCCTTCTGCCTCCCGTGAATAGTTCTCCATTGGAAGATAATGCTCTCCCTGCTAGTCTGTGTTCACCCTCCGGTGAATTCTTCATATTCGATACCGCACTTCGGCAATCTCGAAATGTTAGGTCCTCACCAGGTCGATCCCAGCCTCAAGACCCCTGTCTTCCGGTCTTCGTTTCTGTTGCAACCTGATTTGCTCTTCCTCAAAAAGCTTCCTTCCAACATCCGCTCTAAGTCCCAGATTCGCTTTTTGGGAGTTGGCGGGATGACCACTTCCAGAACCAGGCCGTGTAGGCGATGCGTGTATATATTCACTGAAATTGAAGTCAGTCTGGCCTCCGGCTATAGGATGTTCAGGCCGAGGACTCGATTCGTTTCGAAGAGATGATGGACTGGACGGAAAACTCGAGGGAGTAGGACGTTGGGACGAGGGTAGAGAAGGAGGGGGGAGTAAGTAAGTTCCGTGCACAGTGGAAGACGCTGGTTGTTGTTGTAACTGGACGGCCGTATGCTGCTGTGAAGCTGAACTGCTCCTGTCAGTCGTAGAATGATGAACTGGAGGCTCCACGTCGGTCCCAGTTCTCGATATATTCGAATTGGTAAAGCCGTCGCTGTTCAGCAGTCTAGTTCCTACAGCAGAGGACGGATGCGTGATACCGGATTCATCCGCAAAGTCACCTTGCGTGGGGAACAAAACACGCGGTTTCGCACGCATCATATTCCCGTTGTCGGAATGGGTAAGCGCGTGAAACGCGGCGGCGTCTCTGGCATCTTTGCTCGTTGTCGGGCGAGCTGGTGAAGGTGAAGTAGCAAGGAACAACATGAGATCCGCAGCTTCATTATCTGTTGGGGCAGGACGAGGAGTACTTTGTCCCTGTTGCTGCTGAACATTAGTGTTCGAGCTTCTAGGGGGAGTGTTACTCCTGTATGATATTGATGCGTTCGACGCGGTATTAGAAGGAGGAATAGAGGAAAATGACGAACGCGCCGAAATAGGCTGCTGTGAATATGGCGTTCCCGCCTCGGAGCCGTCGATACTAGACCGCGGTGACGACGCGCTACCGGCAATCGATGGCCGATGATGAAGTAAGAGGGAAGTGAGAGTCGCTGCAGCCTCCATGTCGACATCACCATCAGCGTCGACTGCTTTTCTACTCTTGCGCTTGTCCTTTCGCTTATCGGGTTGACGACGACTTTTAGCATGTGCGCGCGTCGACTCTGCGATGCTCTTGACAGCCTTGTCATTATTCACGTTGCGCACTTTTGGAGACATAGCAGGTCTAACTGGAGCAGCAACTGGCGGGTCGTTTGCATTCAGAATGGTACGAGCCTGATTTGAGGGCGGCGGTGCCAAGATGGATGTGAACAGTGTCTGTGTGTTGGACTCGGTTGTAGCGGTGCTTGTTGAGGCACCGACATTGCCGGTGTTGGCTGGAGTCCGGGGCCTGGGACCAAGACTACCTCGTCTGAGTGGACTGGGCATAGCATTCCCGACAGGCTGTGAAGGTGCCTTACGTTTCGCGGCGTAGGAGCGGGGTACGGCGGAACTTGTGCTCTGGGATTGAGCTTCGAGATCTCCCAAAGAAGGCGAAGTAATATTGTGGTTCGTCTTGGACGATGCGTATGACAACCGCGTGCGCAGCGTTCTTGTAACCTAATGCAGGAAATAATAGGAGCAATGATGAGCATGGAGTTCATCACAACATAAATGCCAGGGAATGCACGATCCATGGAAGACGGGAGCAAGAACTTCCATGTAAATTGGAATTCTTCGACGCGTACAAGAGAATAAATTGATGGATAGATGGATCAAGGGCTCACATTAGATAACTCGGCTCTAGCAAGAAACTTCTGTACCGCCTTTTTTCTCCTTTCCCCTTCTCCAGAGTCCGTCGAAGGCGATAGCGAGGATAGCGAGGACGAAGAAGGTCCTTGACTGGAAGGAACGATGGGGACTACAGGTTGTAGATACGCCATTGGTGGTGATGGCGACGTGGCTGACGAAGACGGTGTCGCCATGTTTACGCGTGTCGAGGAAAAAAAGCGGAAGCCAAGGGGTAATCAATATGTATTATTCACCAAATTTGACAGTGAGCGAGATATAGAACGCAACGAGCAAGACGACGATGTCCACGGTAGTGAGGAAACAAGTGAAAGGGTCAGATGGTTGTGACAACTTGAACGCGAGACGCGTTATTCTCACTGTATTGGAAATTTGGGAGGATAATGAGCAAATATACTATCTTACTCCCAAAAATAGCAATCTGAAGCCCATCGGTTTTGCTATGATTTTTAGCGAAAGTTGTCTGTCTCACGGTATGACCAATGTTCCGAGCGGAAGCGGAATGAACACTAGACGTTCCCGGTATTATATTCGCCAGCCTCCCACCGCACCTTGAGCAGGCTGCACTGCGGCTGAACTACTACGTACAGAGCTTTGGTGACTTGTATGCGTGGCAGAATTCACTTTATCCCAGTACCATCGCGGTATAAATCCTACGCGATCTTCTCCGTTCACTACCTCCTCCACCTCTGATTTGTCCAATTTCACCACTCTGGCTCCTTCCCGAGGGACGAAGCTCACTCGCCATACCGTCGTCGAGGTAGGCGAATGGCCACGATTCACTTCCTCCTTAACAGAATCCTTTTGATGACTCGGATCATCATCGGAATCCTGAACTACCGTTTGCTTCAAGTACGTCAAAAACTGGTGGCACCAGGCTAAACACATCGATGGATCCCAAGGTGTCGCGTTGCTTTTATGAGCCTTATGTCCACTTTTCTCGCGCAGCATCCTCGGTATTTGCATCGTTTGAAAGGACTGGGTTGTTGTGAGTTGTCCAGAGGGTGTACGGAATCCTACGATGATCTTCTGTGAACAAACCTCAGTACATACGCACGATGGGTCCAATAAGGAAACCCCAATCAGTAGATTCTGATCAGAGGGGATTGCTCCATACGCTTCCAGGCGTGGAAATCAGTGTTTAAAGTGTGAACTACTCACCGGTACCCCAAGAAGGAAAGATTGAAAGTAAAATTTGAGCAGTTTTCTGCAAATGGAGAAGCGCAATCATGCCGAATAAACATTAAATCGGGGGCACAAAGAAACATGAAGGACACATCGGACGAAGCGCGGGCAAGGAATAAAGTTGCTCCGAGAAGCGAAAACTCACCTCTCAAATTTCTCCTCATCGGCAGCCCCACGAATGGCCATAGATGTCTTCAGTTCTACGAACGTATCAGTAGTGCCTTTGTACTGACCTATGAAGTTGAAAAATCAGGAGAATGTCATATAAGCAGGTTCGAACGTACCGTCAGAGCAGTCCACTTCTCCTCCAATAATGAATTTTGTGTCTCCCAACTTTGTTTTCACAACGCTACACCACTGTATGTTGGTGTCAACATGACCTCCCCAGCCTGAGGCGTCGCTATTATGAGAGGACCTATCGGATTGATTGGACGCGGCTGGTCTTGAGTGTTCGGTAGTACAATAGCTTTCGAAAGCGTATCCATAGTACATCATCTTACGGTGCTGAGGTTTTATATTGTTCCTATAATGGAAATAGCTCAGTTGATGACAAAAGGACGCGACCTGACGCGATAAGCATTTCGGGTGCTGTGTACCTACTTCTCCATAATCTGTGTTTCAGTACGGTGTTCCTCCAGATAAAGAGTCCCGTTAATAAACATAACGTTCATCTCCCAGCCTTCCCTATCCTCGTACGGCGCAGTTAACAACCTCACTCAATCAAAATGACGATATTAACTTTTAACATAGGACACAAGTTGCAAATTGACTTCACCTGGTTACAACTCCTCTCCACGCAACAACACCCACCTCTGCGAGGTTCATCTTCTTATGTTGACCTTCGGTGACACGGTCCACGGCTTTTAGCAGAGAGTCAACACGAGACCGTTCCTCTGGCCTACGTATCCAATGTTCATATCCATACCCAAGTTGCGCGTTGGGGGGAGGAGAGCGGTAGTACCGTAGTGCTGAGTCATTGAATTCCTGTGTATGCTGGGAATCGTAGGAGAAAGAAGTTAAAGGCATGGGTTGCTGGAAAGGAATTGATTTCGATGGCATAGTCTGGAAGGTGACATTTGGGTATGGAAGAAATTGAACGGATTTCATGATTCCGGATATGGGCGATGCTGTAGCTGAGTCCAGAGTTCTGTAATTAAGTCGAGGTTTGGACTTAGAAGGAGCTCCTTCGGCGAATTCTGTTTCATTGAGAACATCAGATGTCTCCCGCTTTGACATAGTTTTAAACGGGATCTTTGGTTCAATCGACTGGAAGTTTTGAGGAAGCGTACGAAGTTATCCAACCTGGAAACATCATAAAAAGGCTAATGATACCTGATGATCTGAAGTCTATGTAGTGCTTGAAACTTGAAGGATAAAGCAGGGATAAAGTAGACATAAGCGCTCGAACCAAAGTCAAAGTGCATGTGTGCTTGTTTACAAGTTTTACAACCGTTAGTACTATTCTTTAGGCGTCGCGGGAAGCCCAGCAACCGCAGTACTTCCTTCCGTTTAGCACTCCATATATGTATCCTGAACCTGGCTACTATGTGTTGAAAGTCGTTTGAGTAGTCTCTTATGGAGCTGCTGACTCGTCGGATTGGTCGTGGGTTGGTGCGCCCCAATCCTTTCCATCTAGAAAATTCACGGATAATGAACCGTGTATACGAAGACGCGTCTCGTCGTTGACACAAAATTATCTGGATTTGCATCTAGTGAGTCCGCTTGTTGACTATCATGAACTTAGGAACCAAGAGTGAACCAAGTTCTGAACGTCCTTCCTTTTTGCAATACTAGACACGGCTTGGCTATGCATCCACCGCTTCATCAAGCGAACAGCATACAATCACAATTCGCGTTGCTTGGACCATATTTCTTTGTCTCAACGTTGATGGACATGGTCGCAGGGTATTTGACCTCATGGCCAACTGCTCGCGATTCTGTCAGAACGGTCCTGGATGGCGAACAAAAGATTAGCCTTACGGTGCCAAAAAGACCACCACATCACGCGTTGCGCCCATTGTCCACTCCCTAAAGTGGCAAGTCAGTTCATGGCTCGCGGTCAAAGGAGAGTTTGTGCTCCACTTTGTGACCTTTGTCCAGTGTATAAATTAAATGGGTCAAAGACCTCTCCCATCCAACTTCGAATTAACCTCACCCTCTTTGATTTATTCCGCATCGTGGTGCCACCAACAATCCTTTCTAACTACTAACCATCTTCCTCACCGTGTACGAGATGTTATGTGTGTACTTCTGTTTCGTTCTCTCAGAGCAAACCGTCTCAATCTAACCCTTAGTTGGCAAGTCCAAGTTGCCTCTTGACTGGCCCTCGCCCCTCCACAACAAGTGCAGCAAAAGCAGTTGCTGTTATCCTAATCTTCCTCAGCCCGCTCCTGGCACATATATCTGTGTCGGGTGTGGTAAGGGCAACTACGTAGTGACTCTGGAAATGGCCATAGAAGCCGACGCACAGTGCCGTCGAGCTTTCGAATTCCAAGACCGGAATCGACGGAAATTTCATGCTATCCAGGCGTCGAATGAGCGCCGGAGTGCAGAACGTGATTTTGCCCGATACGAGGGAGAAAACAGAACGGAGGTAAGGAGGGAGAAATGGACTGAACGTCCTGGATCGCCTTTAGAACGGCGTCCGGCTACGAAGAGACCTGGATCTCCAGTTGCCCGTCCTCCTCTTCAGACTACACTAGCTATCAGGCATGCTCCTGCTTTGACTCCTCTTCCAACGCCAACTTCAACAAAGAGAAAAGGCTCCAAGACTCCGGAGCCTTCTAGCACGATTGTCTACTCGTTCTCTACTCCGAACTCTTCGAAATCCGTTCCTCCACGCTGTATTTCGCCAAAAAATGTTTTGATGAAGTGTGCTGCGCTGACGAAGAAAACACCGGAGAGGGTTTATAATCCAAATACCTACAATCCGAACTGGGCTGCAGAAACAGATCATATTGCCCGGAGAGCAGCCAGAACTACCGACCCCGCTACTTCGGCCCGCATCCACCCTCCGCCCCGTCCACGTCAGCACGATCCAAATCTCTGCTCGCGAAATTGCCCTATACACTCGCGGCCAAAGGAGCCAAAAGCATCTGCCTCTCATGTGCCGGTTCCTCCAACACGTCCTCCAGTCCCAGTGCGACCTCCTCGACCTCCCACCATCTCTCTTTCCATCCACTCCAAGCCTTCAAGAGAAGAGATTCCTGTAGCTGTTGTCAATGACGCCAATTACTATGCCATCAAGGCCCAGTCACAAGCCAAAGGGTATATGCCCCATCGTGTATGAATCAATGGTCTAGTCTGAGGTTTCGACCCTCAGAAGCATTCTTGTTTTGTGAACTCACTGGCCTGAGTTCCGTAGGTTACGTTTTGCATATAATGTAGTCGTATTGATTCTCTATCTTCGTACCTTGTAGTATCTTTAAGTATCAAATCGAAGCCTTTTATTTGACCCCTTATGCGTTTACAATTCGTAGTGCACTGGTATTCTGTGGATTAGAAATATTTTAGAATACTTTCCTCGGTAGATCTGATTGCATTTTTCCGTACTTGTCGCGTGATTCACAACTACAAAGTACGTCACACTGCCACTTACAGTAATTGTACTTCGACTATTAGATTACTCCTCACTTTGAAAAACGGGCTCTCGGTGTTCACTGTCAGGTCGTCCTCTCAGGACCCGCGCTCGGTCCTCAAGCTCTCGCACCGAAATAGTAATTACGGCCCAAGAAATTGTGCAGCGGTTGAACCCCTTTTCACAACGGCTGAAGTCGGTTGAATAGCATCCAAGCACAGATATTCGAAAAACTCCGGGCAGCTCACTACTCAGTACTCAGGCCCTACTTAAAGCGGCAGGAAGATGCATATATAGATGGAGCTCTGCGCGCAGAATCTAGACCCGTTTTATCCGGGGAGTTGTAGACTTAGATCTGGATGGGATGGTATCATGCTACGGATAATCTGCTTGACATTTATGCAGGGTTCTCATGAAACTGACTATGTACATAGGATCCTGTCAGATATAAAGATACCAACTCCAATCCTTGCATTTCACTCTCGACCACTCTTTGCTAAATCTGCTACAATCATGAACTACGTATCCACAGCGGTAACTCCAGCTATATCTCCCTTCGACCATCTGGGTCTTACCGATGTTACCGCCAAACTCGAAGATAGCATTCTTATCGTCACGCTGAACAGGTCGCGCAAGTAGGTTGCCTGCGTTTCAAGTGCTTTGCAAGACCCACCTGAGTCTCCCGCAGGTTGAACGGTTTTTCGGAAAAAATGAGCGTTGACCTGGTCCGCGTCTTCCAATTTGGAGATCAAGATGATCGTGTGCGCGTCATCGTGCTGACTGCAGACCCTGCAGCCCCTGCGTTTTGCGCGGGAGTAAGTATTGCGTTCTGTTTTCAGATCTTTTGTTCATGACGCGAATTACAGGTTGACATGGAGGAGGTGGCGAGAGGATCGTCACTACTTGGACGTAAAGAGGACTCTGAGACTGGTAAGCTGTCAGACCATTCGGTGATTGGCTGTGTTAATCAAGCTTGAGGTAGAACATCGAGATCCAGGAGGACAGGTAGCCATGGCTATATATAACAATCGCAAAATCACCATCGTAGCGGTGAATGGCCACGCTGTGCGCAGTTTGATTTGATTCTTCGATGACAGCGCGGGACTAAATCCTCTAAGTCCGGAGCTGGCCTCACAGCGTTGCAGCTCCCGTTTGACTTTCGGTTCATCTGGTCAGGTTCAAAGATAACTATGCCATTTGTACGCCTCGGAATCGCTCCGGAATGTACGTCCTTCCTCACCTCTCATATGTTGATGTAATGATATATATGTTATCCACAGCGACGTCTACTTACCTCTTGTCTCGGCTCATCGGAGAGGCTCGCGCTGCTGCCGTCCTATTCAGTGGTGCTGTGATGCAGCCTGATTCGCCTGTTATTTCCAATCTTTACTACCAAGTTCTCCCAAATAGAACAGATGTACTACCTGCAGCCCTCATTCTAGCAAGGAATATCTCTACCAATTCTTCTCAGACATCTATATCCTACAGCAAGGGACTGTTGCACCATCCTGGGGCAAGCATCGAAGAACATCATTTACTTGATTCTAGAGCCATGAAGATATTGGGATCAGGCAACGATGCAGCAGAAGGGGCAAAAGCCTTCATGCAACGAAGAAAGCCCAATTTTCCTGACACACTGACCAAGAGCCTTTCTCCTTGGTATCCCTGGGTGAGACTTTCTGGTGTTTTTTCTTTGATATCCCTTTGCTCTTCACTGATGTTATGTATCCGCATATGTTTACAGTGGAAAATTACCGATGTCAGGCACCCAAAGTCGTCCAAGCTTTGATTTTTTCAATCTGTATACATTGAAATGTACTATGTATAAGCCTGTGAGTGAAGCACAGGTACTGTTGTGGTAGGAAATGCCGAAGCTGGCAATACATTGTCCTAATCGGTTGAGTCGAGACATTTTTGCGCAGAGTATTGTTCAACGCGTTGCGGCGTATATGTACAAGTCCTACGATCGTAATATGCGGGAGTTACATACAATCATAATTCTCAGTAATATTGTCAATGACGACGCGTGACGATCGATTCAATTGCAAGATCATCTAAAACCATCTAATGTTTACAGAAAAAATACGTAGCGGCAACTTACCCTTGACAATATGACAGCCCAGTGTTTAACGCTGATCATCAGTTGTCGAGTAGAACGAGACCCAGGTAGGTCTGAGGAGGTCTGAGGTAGGTAGAATATGGATGTTAATGATGGTGCTTGATGGTGATACTTGACGATGCCAGTATAACTTTAGCGCTAGGCTAGGATTTCCCGCGAGTGAAAGATGTCCACTTCGCCAAGCGAGCTACTTCTACCTTTGGAGCTCATTCATTCCATCGTCGATATATGCGCTGAAGACGACACACCAGTCGATCTTCTCAAAACCCTTACCTTGGTTTCTCCTTGCCTGCGTCCTCATGCGCGCAAACGACTTTGGGAGCACGTCTTTCTACCTCCGAAACGAGCTACTTGGCTTGCACAACAGGGAAAGGACTACACCGAGATTGTGGAGGGTTTGGCTGAAGTTGAAAACTTATCCGCTCTCGTCAAATATCTACATCTGAATCCCTATCCACCAGGGATTCTTTCACATTTCCTTCAAAAAATTCACTTTGTTGAAGTGGAACACGTCTTTATCCAGGGATACAACGCGAGAGCTCCTGCAGCTACTTCTCCTAGGGTACTAGCGCATTTCCTAAGTCAAAACTCTGACCTTCATACGCTGGATCTTAGCTCTGCTAGGATCAACGCGGGTGCGCTCTTCGAACTGCTGTCGCAGTCTAGATTGCGAGTTCTGCGCACCTTGCGCCTTAACTACCTCAGGATCAGTACCGGCGATGACGAAGAAGAGCATCTTCAAGAACTCACCTGGGACGCGGTATCTGACTTGCTATTAACACGGAGTGGACGCATAGAACGGCCTTCTTTGCAAACTCTGAGTCTCAACACGGTCCTTTCGAATGATACATTTACATACGCATTTTTCACACATCCCAAGTCGCTCTTCGACATTTCTCTACTCCAGAAGCTCACGCTTCATATATCACGTTCGACGAATCAAGCTTTGTTTGACTTTTCCAATGTCATCGATCTGTGTTGCCTCTCTGTCCAAACGTTGCTTATCCATGGGTGGCAAGGTATGTCAAATGTCTGTATTATCTATGTTCTTAATCGGTGCACACTCATAACTCCCACCCCATCATTCAGACGTCACTTCCTCCGAGTCTTATTTGTTAGGCAGATTCCAGAACGCGAACCAAGTAGAACTAGTCATTCACGGTTCTGGTCTTGGTTCAGATCTCAATGCCCAATCGCCTGAAACTTCGCTCTCGTTGGCGTTCCCGCAACTTTCAATACTGACACGTCTACGAAAGCTCACGATTAGGCTTCGCTTCTGTCTTAACGCGATGACCATCTTGAACGATTCACTTAACGGAATGTTAAGGTTACTTTCCAGACAACTTCCTGGCATTCAGGAAATATGTGTGTATCTTTTATTTCTTATTTCATTGCGTCAAAATGACATCTCTGCGAGAAGGTATCTTGGTAGACGGATTTACATCCTACAGTGTTTTCTCGTGGAATCAAGATACACAAACACTATTTCAAGAAAGTAGAAGTTATCGTGGGCAACAACCGCTGGATTTACTACAAATCTTAATGACAGCTAAGCCTCGCACAGGGTAAGGCAAATATACGGGGTCATCACTTGTGGGGTTAACTCGGGTTGTAGTTAAAGTTTAAGGTCGGCGCCATCTGAGTCGAAGGCACAACAGAGACACTGTCCGAATAATTTCACGATCCACTTCATTAATATTAATATTATATTAGTATAAATGGTTCAATTACACTCCTCCTCCACTCTTCTCAACAGGTATTGCCTCCCTCTGTTTCCTACCAGGATCGTGCGCAACCAGAGCAGGTGCGAAACTGATTTCCTTGAGATCTCCACAAATCTGGACAGGGGATGACTGATATGAGTATAAGAAAGGGGATAGATGGATAATGCCTGACCTCGACAAACTCCTCAAAGCCGATTTCCTTGCGGCCCTTGAATCCTGCCTCTTCTATGACATAGTTCAAGTCCTTATCTAGATCACTTGCTAACATCTCTTGATATCCCGGTACTTGTCTGATTACCTGTAACACCTGAGAAACTGGCAATAACTTGCTGGACTGCTTCAACATTGTCGGACTGGGGATATGCGTAGATTCGACATGGGACGGGGCGACGCCTGGGAAAACATCGGACGCAAACACCTCGAACGCCGTCCTCAAAGCTACAAGCTCACTCCTGTCGAATTTGGCCCGAGAGTATACTGGTGGGACTGTGTGTAAAGAGACATCATACTTGGCACCAGAGTTGAAAAACCCAAATCCGGTATAGATCGAGGAGCGGATGCGACGAAGATTTCGCTCGGACTGGAGTACGAAACTTTCACGCCATCCTCGAGCGATAGGCTCTGGCAGCCCGCCGACTTCCTTGTACTGTGCCTCGACGACTTCGCGTTTCAAGCCCATGCTTTCCAAAAATTTGACAGTGCTTCGGATCTCTTGCTTTTTGCGTGAGAGGTCCCAACCAAGATGGAATGCCATGATGTCGACGACGCGAGGCAATGCATCGAGAGCGGCCTATGAAAATAAGAATGAATAAACAATAAACAGGTCGGTGAAATGAGTGCCACCTGTGCGTTCAAGAATGTCAAACGAGTTCGCCTCGCAAGAACATCCGTCGCCTTCACAGCGTACTCATGCTTGACGGCGTAACGAACTTCTGCCTCGATATCTACAAGTACATGCGCGCTATCAGCATGTGGAAAACGAACAAGAGCAAGGAAGCTTACATGGATACAAATCAGAAAGTCTTTTGCCATGCAATGGCCAACCACCGTCGTCCGTCTCATCATACTGTTCCGCAAGGTCGCAGACAGTCCAAGCGCGGTCGCCGTACGATTCGGAAAGGTGTTTGGCTACCTCGGCATCAAACCCATACTAGAAGCAATGTCATTATTCGAATGGTTATGAATTAGGAGAGTCTATACCCTTTGGATGAGTCCAATGAACATGTTTCTTCCCCAGTGTTCACTACCGATCAACCTGACATTCTCAGTGATGCTTTTCTCAATGTGTGAGCCGCGGTCATTCCCTGATGAATCGTATCTACAAATTCAAAACACCTGTTATAATTAACAAATTATATGGGAAAATTTTCAACGAACCGCAGTTTGAATTCATGAACAGCACGATCGATGCCTTCTTCTGCCATCGCTCGGTAGGTAGTCCATTTACCTCCAGCAATAGTAAGCATGCCTTGCGGGTCGACATATATCATATGACTTCGAACTAATCCCGCAGTTCCTACGCAAGACATTATAACTTTATCAGGTGGAAAGAATAGTGAAAACATACCGCTTGCTTCTGCACTTTTTGGGTCTCGCACAAGCGGTCGAAGGCCGGACCAGGCAGAAAGAACATCTCCCCTACGGACCTGTGCATTCCGTGACTTAAGAGAAACGGAAAAACAAGAATGAAAGAGATGGGGCAAACCTTGATATCCGGACTCAGGTAATGCCTCACTTCTTCCAGAACCCATCGAATCTCCTCTTCCGGAGCCACAGGATCTTTCTCCAAGGGTGCTGGCGCATCTGTAGTACCAGCAATCACACCGCCCTGCCACGGTAAGAAGAAAATGACTCGTCCATCGGAAGTTGCGGGGTCTAACAAACCCATAGTCTTCGGTGCATAATAGTTTGGGAGCGTAATGTGTATTCCGGAAGAGGGCGCGACGATATTTTTATGTTTAGACGCAGGAGTAGCGGCAGAGCTTGCTGGTTTGGGGCAGGTGGGATCAGTGGATGCCTGTGAGGAAAGATGGAGCAAAGCATCGGAGAAGGGACCAGTGGCATTTATGATACCCTGGAGGGTACCGTTAACATAGTGCCGTATTCAAAAAAAGATTGTGATAAAGTTACCCTAGCATGCACAACAAACTCTTCACCTGTAAGCTCGTCACGAACCCGTGCGCCACTAAGCTTTTCATTCGACTTGTAAAAAGACAAAACTTCGGTATAGTTAGCCACCACAGCGTTGTGCTTTACAGCAGACATGATCAAAGCGGTATTCATGCGTGAATCATTGTGCTGTCCATCGTAATACACAACTGCTCCAACCAGACTAAAAAAGTTGCGTTTGTAAATGAAACGTGGACTGTATACCGACTCACCCTTCCTGCTTCAGCATCGGAAAAGTTTCTAATGCTTTACTCTTCGACATCATATAAGAGCTGGACATATTTTCAGATCCTGCCAGAATATCATACATTTTGCAGCCAGCGAAATAATATGGCAATTGAATGACACTAACGTGCAAATGTTAAACTTGAAAAATAGAGCATCAGACCCACTCACTTGTACACAGGAAGCATGATAGGAAGCATATGACTCAGGTAGGGTGCTGTATGAAGAAATACCTTCCTTTCTTTTAATGCTTCCTTGACCAGGGCCCACTGTTCCCTGTCGAGCTCCATTATAGCTTTCTGAAGATACCGCACACCTCCGTGAACAAGCTTTGTCGATTTGCTGGATGTCCCGGCAGCGAAATCGTCCCGCTCGACTAGGGCAACTCTGAGACCACGAGAGGCAGCATCGAGCGCAGCACCAGCTCCTGTAGCGCCTCCGCCAACAATTAACAGATCAAAAGGTTCCTGCTGTGATGAGGTCTTGAGACTTTGTATATTGTCGAATCGAGAAGGGGGTGTCCACGGCGGAGGGGGCCTGCGAGATTCTTTCGTGCTCGGAGGAAACGAGGGTCCTGAATTTAGATAGTAAACAGTAGCTCCAGTTCCGACCAGAAGGGAAGAAGAAGCATAAATTAGGGCTCGACGACTGAGCAGTCGGTTGCGGAGGGTAGAGAGGACCGCTGGCATGAGGGTTCAAGATGAACGTTCGTAAAGAACCCGTATATTTACCAACCTTACATGATGGGCTCGTACCGAAAAACCCTAGGGTGAGATCAAGAAAGCGTCACCGGTAATAACGTTCCGATGGCATCGGTCCGTGATCCGGCTCCGCTTAACCGTCATTCTTACTCCGCAACCCCGCAACGGCCGAGCAAGAGATAAACGGCGAAAACTGGAAGTTGTATGTAGGCATAAGTCGAGCAAAACCCAGATTATTAATGCGTTCACTGTTGTATGCGATATGTAAACCTATTTGAGCCGGAGAGTCAAAGAAATTTTCGGTCGAGGCCTTGGTTTGAAATCGATGTCCCCAGAGACTGCCAATGTCATTTTCAAAGGAGGACTTAGGGCAAAGTGTTGAGCGACTTTGGTCACTACCAACGGACAATAAAATCATGCGTCTATAGACTACGCCGATGCGTACAGATAGGGCCAGTGCTCAGTTCGACGAGACGTGTATAAGCATAACTTGTTTGGGGAAGAAGCAGGGTCGGGACATGCGAGGTAATACAAGCAGTGCTCTAACGATGTGAGGAGGCTGATTTTGTCCTAGACTTTCGGAATCAGCTGTAACATCCGGATCTTCGTTACCTCTTGCTGCGGTGTATTAGGATGTATTCGTTGCATAAAATGTGGAAACACTCAGCGGCGCTTCGGAAGGAGCAACTTTGAACACTTTTTAATTGGCTCCATGGATTGCATAATGCCAGTGGCGCGGGCCCCAAGAAATCCGTACCAATGCCGTATCTGGGAGACTACTTATTCAAATTTATTCATCGTCGGTCAAAAACCCCTCAATTAGTAAGAACGTGGGAGTGATGAAGCCAAAGCGTACGATATCATACCCTAACCAGACAGAAGCATGCAGAGCAATATTCATAGACTTCAATTTCACGTTTAAGAACTTAACCTGAATCACAGCGGCATGTATTAAGAATATTCTGGATGACGCGTGCAACAACCATATCTCGGTCCAATTCAGCATTCATCGAGCCGTTGTAACCTATAGCTATTGTTACTTCTGTATCTTGGGGTTGCCAGTGCACAGTGGAGCCACCGGCCGCTTCTAGTCTTGGCATACTGAAGTTATGAAATGAGATTCCGTAATACTCTGACCGTTGTCCTGTACGAAGCAGCACGAGATGCACGACAGTGACCTTAGTGACCATGATACTTCGTTCAAGGAATCCGTGACTACCCTCACTACAGGAGGATGTCAAACTTACAAAGCATTAGGTCCTAATTCCATAGAATCTCAAATGCATTTGCTTACTTTTCGTAGACCCAACTAGAATGTATTTGTCCGAGATGTCATTATCTGAATGATACTTTGTTATTTCAAATCGTATGCAAGTTGACATTTCCGTTTACCCTCAACAGAGAAAAGAGGTCGTTTCAGGATTCGACCGCAAGTGCTGTAAAATTACATCTAGTATTGTGAGTGAACGTTGGAATGGAGAATGGGGAAACGAGAACGAGAATTGAAATTTCTGCGATCCACATTAGAGTAAGATGTACAAATTGATGGGTTGAAGTAGGGGGTGGAAGTGGATAGAGATGGCTTGATAAGTGTACACAGAGCAATTGTAGATGGATGCAGGATGAACGGTGAGCAATCGCAAAAGAGAGATGGGAGCTGTTTAATGATGATTTCGATGAAGCGCGTATGGTGTAGGGTATTGTTAGTAAATGGGACCTAAAGTATAGGAAGAGCAGAATCCATGACTAAGTAGATCGAACGAACGAACTGGGTTGATGAAGACAATCTAAGAGAAATGGGGAAGTTCATCGCGAAAGCGAAGGTGTTCTGGATCCGTCCCTCTGAAGAGGCTTGACACAGCCAAGAGTGATTTATGTAGCCTTGTTGGCTACAGTCATCTAGCGGGCGCTAGAGACGAAAGGCGTAGGCCCTGCGAAAGCTCCTTTTTCCACTCCAATCTTCGCATGGCTTCTGCATAGTCGACCCATTCTCTTCTTCGTTCATTCCTCTCCAGCCAGTCTTGCTCAAGCGACACGACGTCAAGCTCGTAAAAGTGGTACGTAGCTGCCGGTGTTGGTATTGTGATGACAAATCGTGTTATTGTACCACGGACACCAGCTATCACGGGAAGGGTAACACGAATTCAGGCGTGCAGACGGTTTTTAAAGATTAAAAGGTGCGCGAAAAGGTGAACATCAGGATGTGAGGAGACGGACAGAGGGACAAAGGGTGAGACCTTCTTCCAAGGCTTCCCGCGACGCTGCATTCTCCAGTACGACATCTGAAGATTCCCAACCACCTTTCGGTACTATGCAAAGTAAAAATTTCAGTTAGAGCGATTCCAAGAGCGATTAAATATGTCGGGCAGCAACTAGATGGTAGAGAAGGGGACTCACAGACCCAGTTATCAGGTCTCTTTCGACTAGTGATTACTAGGACCTTTCCGGCTGCCCTAGCGATAGGGATAGCGCAGCACACGATACGTGGCGAAGTACGGCCCTTATTGCCCATGACTAAGTATCAAGAAGTAAAATTTCGTTTCTGGAAGGGTGTTTGATTTCTCTCAATATACTGAAAGGAGTGCGAATGTCTTGAAAAGTGCTTTCGGTGGCGAAATCACTACTGGCAGCGTGAAATCTACGTCTGTGATTGAATGTGGGTCCAAGTGAATAAACGTTGAGTATGTTCAGCCTTCCGGGATAGGCAGTGTGCAGTAAGTAAGCACAAGACTCGCTGTTTCGAGAGGTGATACGAATGAGTATACTTGAAAAAAGCAGAAGATTTTGATCAAGTACCTCGAAAGATTTGAAGGTTTTGGTACCTGCAAAAATCCTACGTGGATTCTTTCCCAAAAGATATTTGAACTTAGGTAGGAAGAAGATTGCAAGGGTTATATGTAGGGAAGCCGTATAGGCCGTAGCCCGTCTTCAATGAAAAGTGTGAAAATAAATTACGTCCTGCTCAAGGTCCACGCACGTTCGTTCTCGGCAAGAGTGTGTGGTGGCGCGAGCGCTCGCCTTAGCGCCGAGCTTGTTTACAAGATGATATTCTCGCCCGAACATGTATGTAAGCCATTCATTTTTCATCATCCTAGTCATATTAGGCTCTATTAGGCTTCGAAGTTGATCAGGATACGATCCGAATTTTGCAAATTGTTTTCACTGAAATGGCGCAAAGGGATGGATGTCATTAAAATCCCTGCTCCTCGGAAACTTGTGGTTCCAGCAATGTGTCTGCCACATGCAACGAAAGGGATTCTCTGCATGTATACGTACGACCCGACATTTTTATAGATAAGTGGGTGCTACTTCTATGTATATCACTATATCACTAGATGGAAGTGGCCCTTGGTCGGTCTAAATCATTCATTCCAGCTATAACGAAATTACCCAAATTGAGCAGAGGTACAGGATTCAGACTGAGATAGGCCTATCACTCACGCAACAAGAAACATGCACGCAACACCAAAGAACATCGCCACGAACTAAAATTGTAGAGATTTGAGCGTCCCCGCCGATGAGAGAAGGCTTGGATCAAACGTACCTCTCGCAAAGCCTGCTTCCCGGACTTGCTGTCCGCAAGTAGCCTGTAAGCGAGGAGTAAGAGGAATACATCAGATGGAACATGCAAAAAGCCCACGTAGGCAAAACGGCCACTGATGCGATATATAGAAACCCTCCCGCAACAAATGGTATTACCTAGAAGAAATTATCAATGATTGAAAAAGAGGGAAGGTCAGATAAGTAAACTGACCAAGTCCGCGATCTGCAAAGTAGTTCCCAAAAGACCATTGGCATCCTGAATTATGAAATCAGAAGAGATGAGAAGAGAGAATAAGAAATCCCACCCACCTGGCGTATGCCACCTGCAAAATCTACTGTGCGCGACGTGTCTACTGAAGATGCCGTAGCGTTGCGAACCGCGATACCAATGAAAGTGCTATTTGAGCGGCGGGAAGGTCAAAGTCCACCGGTGTTGATGATGTAGTGGTAACAGGTTGGGTGAGTGTCAGATGCAGGGTCAAAAGCGGAAAGACATACCCAACCTATTCCGATTGGAGCAAAAGCCAACGTGTAGTGGTTTTCATGACCAAAAACTCAATCAGTCATCACGAAAGCTGCATATATGTAGGAGAGTCTTACGAATGCACCGATAGCAGTTATAAACTGCGACTGCATTGCTTGTTTCTTCGTGAATCCACTTCGAATCAGAATGGAGTAGTCCGCTATTTCATGCGGAATCTCATGAGCAAAGCAAGCAAGTGTAGTTGTTGCTCCAATGAGAGGAGACGCGTAGAACGAAGCGGCCATACTGCGTGACCGAAACGCATTATTGGAAGCATGCCCATGGAGGAAGAGAAATGACTAGTCTCAGGCAAAATACATATCAATTGCATAAGAAATCCCACATACGCAAGCCCATCAGTTCTGTGGAAAGTATCTTATTAGATCCTGAGAAGCAGCGAGTGCGTGTACGGAGTGAGACAAACTGACATGTTGTGTACAAAGTCCCCAAAAAGATTGAGGTAGGCTGACAGTTTCGAAGGCCCATTGGTCACAGAGTTTGTAGACTCTGTATTGGAACTCTCAAGGTAACTTGGGGAAGATGTTGATTCAACTTTAGCTCTAGATTTGAGCGTTCCTTCAGAAGTTGCGATAGATCGGCCCGTGGTCATTGCTCCGTCATCGACAGAATGAGAGTGAGAATGAGAGTGAGCAGTCGTTCCATCTCCATCCCCTCCAAGAACGCGAACTGTTTTCTCCATGAAGAAGAAAGCAGCAAATCCCAGGAAAATTCCAAGACTATGATAGGTTCAAGTCCAAATCGAGGAAATAAAAAGATTACGTTACATACCCAGTCAGGATGTTTCTCTTCTCTTCGACCATGATGAAATGAACGCCTGAATCCTGGTGTTCGCCATGGAAACTATGAGGAACAAGGTGCAAAAACACGTCTGACAAAAGGCCACCTGTCTGGATAGAGATTTAGGACATGATCAAATCGAAGCGTAGAAAACCCCACCGCAAACGCTGTCATTGTGTTCAGAGTGTCACCGCTAATTTTTGCAGGGATGAACGCAAGAATAAAATTAGGAACCCTTCGTACGTCCGGGATCATTCCAACACAAGATTAAAAGGCGCCGTGATTCGAGAAGATCATGAGCTTCCGGCGGTTCGAAACAGCGAAAGACGTACGAACTGATGTAGAAAGTTCCCAAGATTGAGTTCCAAGCTGGACCGAAAGGGAAGAGCCAAGTGAACACCTTCCTCATGATGGGAGATTCCCCCCCTTCTATGTCAGTCTTGAGAGCGTCCAATTGCTGTACATGCAAGCATTGCTTGATGTCTTCATCCTATGTTTCAAGTTTAGAACATTATTCCTGATACGTGAATTGAATATCCAGGCCTACAGTGACCCTTAGCGTAGATGCAGGACTGAAAGCGATGACCCATGTTGTACAAAAAATCAGAACCAAGAGCAATAAAGACCGACGCTGGGTAATGAGTGACAATGACATGAGAGAAGAATGAGAACCGTGCGGTCAGGTGTATTTTGGTGTATTGCTCATCGACTTACTAGCGTGGTCACGTTTCCCGAAAGCACCGCCGCGGCCAGGTCCCCAACTTCCTTCCCCAACTCGATGTATCCTTCTACCGATGAGAAAGTGTATATCGATGCCGCAGAGCGTCTCATGGTCAAAGTAATGGCCCGTTATGATCCCTCTCACGACGCCTTCCATGGTATACTTTTTCGTAACCCCACTTTCGTTATCTCTGGCTGACCATGTCACAGTGCGACGCGTTAGAAAAACAGCTTTGGCCATCGCGAATGCGCTCCCGCTTACACCGGATCTTCTGACTGTGGAACTGGGTATGTGGCGAGATTTCCTCTCGGTGACGTATACCGAGTTTTAATGTCACTTATGTGCAGCTGCGCTTCTTCACGATGTGTTAGACAAGAAATATGTTTCCCTAGAAGAGGCTTCTGATCCCTACGCCTTTTTTCTGCCGTTATTCCAATCGGCAGCGAGGGAATCTAACATAGATATAATTAAGGATGGCCGAGCTAGCCAGATCGCTTTAATTGTTGACAGTGTATCCTGGTCGACGGAGAAGAAATTGAGAGCTACAGGAAAGTGGAATGTATGGCATGACGAATGTGTGGAATTGCATTGTGTTCAAGACGCAGATAGGCTAGATGCTATCGGTGCATTTGGTACTTTTCCGCACTCATTTCCTTCGCAGCACAGTGACAAACCGTTTGTTTCCTTTCCAATGACTTCACCTCGTCAGGTATATTACGTTGCGCTGCCTTTAGTGCTTCCCAAAACAAGTACGTTCCCCTTGTCTAGAACTTCTGTCCAAATTATTCCATGAGAACACTCGTGCAGACCTTTGCATACCCCACAAGATGATATCGCTGCAGGTTTATCCGCTATGCAGCACTTCTCTGATAAATTAATACACATCCGTGAGGGAATGAAGACGCAGCCTGGCAAGCAGCTCGCGGTCAAAAGGCACCAGCTCGTGGGTCAAGTCAATCAGATTGGTTCATGGTCTGAACAGTTTTTTACAGTTGATTCATTTCATGCAGTCTGTGAACGAAGAGTACTCAGTGACATGACCCGACCTAGCGAGACTCCCGCATTCTCACCTCCTGTAAACTACTTTTACCTGTTTTTTAAAATCAAATTATCTCGCCTCACGCATGGCACGTTGCATCCACTCCAAAGAACATGTAGTGAGCGAGCAACGTCAAGTTGCTTAATGTACATGTAGTGCATAATATGTATTTTCTGCAACGAGGACTCGAATCTTTGGAATATACGCAAATACAAGAGATCAAAGATATACCCAAATATGTATGTGGATACCTTGTCAGTCGAACCCAGTCAAATCCATTCCATAGAAAAAGTGCTGTAAATACAAGATCCTCAACATGGTGATATATAAGCAACCGAGTGAAACGACAGTACCTTATATAGGCTCATTACTTTGACCACCCAAGCTTCCAGGTGGTATATCTTCTTGGAGCCGATGCGCATGCGTACCTCCTACGAGTACACGGTAAACGCCAGGCGGCAGCACAAGATGCTTGTGATGATACTCACGTATACAGCTGCCCAGTGCATAACGTCAGCTTTGATTGCGTCGTCGACTCTCTCTACTACCCGATCTGCTACAGTCTATCTCCGCATCAACCAGCAGTCATTCATTGCACTACGTGAGAGGGTCAAACCTTGAGGATGATTGTTGGCGGTATACAATGGCTTAACAACTCGTAGAACTTTTGTCTGACTTCCATCACGCGAGCAGGAGACTGTTCGCTGATTATTAAATCAGCGACTTTATGGCAATAAGTTTCCCAATCAGGCTTTGCGATCGTCAATGCGCCAGATAGGTCAGGCCTCACACAATAAGTCAACTTGGTGACTTCGAAATGAAATCGGAGACGCAGACGTACGATTGCATCTTGAGGGCTTCAAGGCATAAAATGGCTTTACGGAGATTTCCGCTGGAATCGTCGATAATTTTGGACGCCACGTCAAGTGGTAGGTCAAATCCGGCGCGCTTTGATACATATTGCATCACAGCTTGCATCTGTCAATGCATGTTGTCAGAGTAAGAGAAAGCAGAAAAGAGGAACCCACATCCTTTGCACTTGGAGCGGCAACACGCATTAGAAGGCACCGACTTTTAATCGGAGCAATTAACCGGCTCGTGCTGTTGGCGCAAAGA
The DNA here is from genome assembly GCF_021015755.1 of Lentinula edodes. Taxonomy (NCBI): domain Eukaryota; kingdom Fungi; phylum Basidiomycota; class Agaricomycetes; order Agaricales; family Omphalotaceae; genus Lentinula; species Lentinula edodes. Next base: position 156,742 of record NW_025764377.1, read on the forward strand.
ATGATACGCATATTGGACATGTATTTTTCCATTGTTCGACGGAGAGCTGCCTGAGCGTCTCTCGATAGAGAATCAGCTTCGTTGATGATCACCACTAAGATTACGTTGAGCCAGGTTCTGCAGAGAGGGGGGCGGGTAAAACAAACCTTTGAACCTTTGTTTTGCATTCAGGTCAACCTGCTGCGTCTGAGCAATCTCTTTCAAAAGTTCTTGTATCACTACACGATCGTAGTTTCCGGCTTCGCTAAGGAGTAGTTAGAGCATGCAGCGGCATTAGGACAAAGTGAACCGTACCTTGGAGTGATTTCAATGTGGAAATTGCTCTGCACAATATTCACCTCGAGTTTTCTTTTTGAAGGAGAGAGAAAAACTCGCTGATCAATCTTGAGCTAGAGAGGACGGTGTTCAGTTCGAGTTCAGAGTAGTCACAGAGTCCACGCACCTTATCTACACCAGGCCCAAACAATTGCTTCAATGTACAAGTAATACGCGTCTTTTTGCCTGCTCCAGAAGGACCATAGAATAACATATGGGGAAAATCACCAGAGGACGCCTAGGTAGATTCTTGTTAGAGGGTTTAAGCTAGTCATCATCCAGCAGACTTGCAAGCGACCGCAAGCGAACGGAAAGTTCGTGGTGATAATGAAGATCCTCCAAAAGACGAGGACGATACTACATGGAGGTTTTGAGCAAGATACAAGCTATACGGAGCATTGAGCGCGCGCTCACTTGATCAACCCAAAGAGACATTGTAAGGCAGGGCTTGCTGGTTGGTTCTTGGCCGGTGTGGAAAATGTAGGTAAAAGGAGAGGGTGGGGTTGTCACATGCGCGTGACATAACGCGTACACCCGTGACCCGATACGTTATGATACGTTATACATCGCGCACTTGAACCCCAATTCTCAGGTATTCTGCGCGTCGCTTTCACCTGTGCTATGAAGATATCAACTGTAAAGCACTCCTGTACTGAGGCTAGTAGTTTCTGTCACCGCCACTACTTCACTCGATGGACCTTCACGCAAAAAAGCAAAAGGATAGGATTACGATCGTTGGCTATGGTTGCTTGATTCTCCCAGTGGCGCTCATATGATCATAGTATGTTTATATATTCGTAGAGTTTGTCTGTTTGGGTAAACTTCCCTCCAGATATGACATTTGGGAAACCTCTTCTGGAATATCAATATTCGGAAGGGAGTGGATGATCTCCAACTGTGCCTAGGGCTGCTCTAGAGCTGGTCGAGGATCCAGCATTCAGCTTCTGCCGATCGCTGTATCTCTTTGCCATAACCCGGTTTCCGATTTTTCCAAGTTTGCCACAGTGACAGTAGAGATCAAATTTGGACTTTCAGGTAATGAATTGCGTTCTTTCGTGTTACTAGGAGCACGATGTTCCGCTGTCTGTGTAAATATCGTAGCGGGTTCATTTCACGGTTCATTGGCACTACTTCGGGGATGGATGGGAGCACCTATATTTACCGTTATCTACGCTTCAGGTAGCAGGGGAATCATCTTGAGACCTTCGCACATTTTTCTTTACCACCCAATGCTAACCCAGGTCGGTCATTTATCGACACATATGCCTCATAATTCACGCGATGTGGTCGAACAATTCAAACTCGAAGTTTAATTTCACCCGATGTTCTGGCACTCACTCGTGAATGACCGAAAACTACTCAGGTGCCGATCCAAATTGTACTTTAATGAAGCTGACATTCAACAGCAGTTTGCCCGCATATAGTAGATCAATAATTCCGTACCTATGCAACTTTGAACCCCTTCTGTATGTAGTTGCCGCAGGCGGGGAAATCGACATCATAAACTTACAGAAGTAGGGGAAAATCGAAGGTGATAGAATGTCAGTCGTTCCTCCTAGCTCGGTTTGAAGTCCGAAAGCAAAATTGTGATATTTATTTAATTTCATCAGACAAGCTAGATGAAATAGTAGAATTCGAACCGTGCTTGAGATCCAATTCTTCGTCTGATAAATGCCTTTTGCGAGCTCTCAACCGATTGACCGGCAGACTTCTGATGTTGTACAGATCAATATGAAGTAGATTCGTTTCAAAAAAACCACTTACTGAGTCGTAGACATGTTACTAGGTCTCATACTTGGTGCAGCGACAGCTGAAATGAGGACAAGCACCAATAATACCTGGAAGGCCCTAACAGATCCAGATACTTTTTCTATCTTCTCCCTATCCCTGTGAACGGATTCCATTCTTCTCCGAAACATACTCTTGTCTCCATCCGTAGCAGCGTTCGCATGAATTGAAGACGAGTCCATGAAAGTGCTGCGACCAGAATGAGGAGTAAAACCACGAAAACCTTGTTGCGCGAACCCAGACGCGCTGGAATTAGATGGACCTGCAGAGTTTGACTTTTGCTCATGGGGATGTTGGTACGACCTGCGCGCCCAGGCGTGAGTAGCACCGGGATGTCTTCTAGACCATTCACCGTTATGGTTCGCAGCTGGATGGAGATGTGGGGAATGAGACGAAAACGAACGATGGTTCTGTTGCATTTTCTTATCATAAGCCCGTCTGAAATGAGAGAAGATCCTTCAGTGGTTTCAAAAATAATGCGGTATGGGCATGTACCGTTCACGGTCATTACTTAGTACTGAGTAAGCTGCGCTCACGGCAGCGTATATCTCCTTTGATTCGGGGTCCTGTGAAATATCAGGATGGTGCTTCTTGCTTAACTGCAAAGTGGAGGACGTTCAGAAAGAGCAAGAAATGCACAATATACTCGAGTAAGCACCAGATAAAATTGAGACTAGGAAGTAGTTAATACTTGTACTTTCCACAAAACAGATTCCCCTACTTTGATCTGAGCCTTGCTCGCCCGAGTGTTAACTCCAAGTGTCTTGTAGTGATCTAGCCATCGGGCTGAAGCAGAAAAGGGCCTGTATCTGCATCTTGGTATGAGGTTGACGGACACGGATATAAACAACATAACGGGCGCCTGAAAGCATCCCAGGATGACATCAACCCCCACGTGCACGGTTGGTTCGTGTCTGGTTCGCGTCGTTAAACTTTCAAGTAACTCGGCTCAATTCCCAAGGCTCAGCCACATTTGAAGCCTGCACAGTCATACTCATCCTTCACGATAACGAGATGTATAAGAATCTTTCCAAAGAGAACTAAAATATTGTCTCGAGGGCAAGGAAGAGGCAAGCGGCGACGCGCCCAATATGTCCTAAAGTGAGCAGGCGTACGATATTTTGTTGAAACTGAATAAGGGCACTAATATAGCCACCGAGGTGAACGCGGCAGATTAAAAATTTGTGCTTGCAATCATTGAATGCCATGAATACGAAGAAACCGATCAGCGAATCTGTCTTTGACTTTTGAACGACCCTGCTTCACGATAGGATTGAATCCCTTATGGCTTATGGATTCGGGGTGCTAAATGTGGTTTGCGAAGGCCACGAACAAACTCAGTAATTCAAGCTGCATCCTGGGACAAGGATAGGAATCGAAAGGCGCCACCCCATGTTCATCATCTATAAGGGGTTAACAGCTCTCTTTAATTCGACTTGAAACTTGCAGGGATGACGTTCTTCTGGCTTCTCAGACTCCCAGACAATCATGTTGGGAGTCTATGTTTTCCTTTTCTTCTTTCCCTTTCAAAAAAAGACCTCGATAAGTTGCGGATCTGTGTTAGTTGGTTCCTTATTACAAACTTGATTCAGTAGAAAGAAGTATCAACGTCGACTATCTAGATTTGTTCAAGATCGATTAACCGTTATAAAATCCGGAGCCATCCTGCACCCTTCACCCACCATTCCCGCTCGCTGGACTTTTTGTTAGACACTTATGCCTTCTCGCCATGGAAAATCGCAGAAGCCGCATGCTGATTATATTTCCATGTCAACTGTTGAAGACTTGTCCTATACTCCGTCTGTACAGGAGAGGACACGGGATGCTGCTCAAATCATGGCTACAGGACGTCGAAGTTGGAAAACTTTGAAGGGTAGAGGCGAAGCGGTTTGGCCACCTCACTTGTATGTCCCTCCCATCCGTCGGCCTCGCATGGCTTGATTTTGTATCCTGGAACAGAGAAGCGGCTTTGATAGAAGGTAAGTCGCATCTTGGTCCTTACGTGGTCGTTACTTATTGCACATAGCGTTGGAAAAATATAAGCCCGATGACCCCCGGTCAAGCAAGAGTTCGGGTAGATTCAGCATGAGAAATCGCTTTATTTCGGACTACATATTTGAAAGTACCGGGAAGCAAAGGACTCCAAAACAGGTTGGCAGCCGTCTTCAACAATTAAGAGATACCTGCAAAAGCGAAAAAAGTCAGTTTCTTCTCTATTTTTGCTTGCTCGTATACAGCTAAGAGACAGACGTCATTCAGTCTTGCAGCTAATATCTCGTCGCAACATTGAGGATGACCCAGACTCTGGGGAGCACATCTTCGCTCAAAGCCAACCCGCTTCGCCTTCACCGGAAAATAATCTGATTCAAAGTCAGAGCCCCTCACGTTCATCCAAGACCGTTTGGGTTAGCGTTGTCTTGGAGCGACTTTCATGGTCTTCTCCATCCCCAATTATCGATCTTGTAAACAATGAAAAAGTTATACCTCAAGTGATCCATCTTACTCCTAAAATCAGCATGAACGCTTCATCTTCGAGCTATGGCTCTATGGGCATGGGATTGTTATCGCATCTAGAGCCATTAGTCACCCTTGCTTCACCTTACAAGCTGGAGCGCCAATGCTCTTTCTCCCTATTTTTGGACGGTTCTGGACTTCCAATGCACAGTGAGTCTGCATACATGACAGAGCACTCACACACCCAAAGCTCGGGAATAATGTATAGTGGAAGGCTGATTCCCGGATTTTGGAGGTCACTCTGCGAAAGTACAGGTGTGTTCATTGTGTTCATGTAATGTTACATGCATATAATTCGTGGAATAGCACCCACTCGCTTCACCATTGTACAGAATTTATGCCTTATCCCGAAGTCGCCGATTGATCTCACAAATGTGTCGATCATCTATAACTTCACGCATCCAGTAAATACTGAATTTTCACTTCCTGCGATGTCGGCATATGACAATGCCTTGGATTTCTCCCTCGTAAGTTGTTGACAAGTTTACAAGATGATATTCATCTATGTCCTTTGAGGACTAAGGCTACTTGTAGCCCATCTTGAAGCTTTGAACTCATCATCATTCATTAAATTTTCAGATGAACACGCACTCGTCAAGCTTCGCCCCAGGACGCAACTGGAATCTAGGTATTTCCGAGCGTATTGGAAGCAGCTCTGGGTCTTATACTTATTCGACCGCATTGTTTAATCCTGACTCGACCGCGCGGTACGATATATCTACGACGCCAAGAAATGACAGGGGCTCGACAGCCTTGTGGGCACACGGACAACGATATCCATAGCAAGTTCGATCTAGTGTACCATAATGATAATATTTTTGCTTTAAAATGTTTGATTTTGAAGTGAATGCTCCAAGCCTGCCATTATGAAGCCGCTTCGGTCCCTTCACATCCCAGGAACTCGACTACCTTCGTCATCTTTTTGAGCGTAGTCATTGGCAAGTTCCGTGACGTTGTATTTATGCAAAGCATAATAATTTGTGGTAATTGACATGCCGCAAACGCTCTTGAAAGGGATGGACTTATGGTGTGCCCTCGATGTTGTTGGATAACAAAACTCACTTTGAATATCTCGACCAGGAGGAACAACTCTGGATTTGTCAAGTTAACTTTACACCTTTCTGGAACACATTCCGCAATAGCTTCTATGACTGCGGATCTCGTCAAATTAGTGTGATTCCGCATTCGAAGCTCAATCTTGTACTGGTAAAGCGTCAGCACCTTGCAATCTTTCATCATGATTGGACTTACAGTGTGCGAAAAGGTTTCGTCGTACTTGGCAAGATAGGACTGAAGAACCGATTTACAAAGTGTCTGCATATCGGATAAATCGGCGTAACACGTCGCAGATACAGGGACGAAGCGGTGGGTATACCTAGTATGTTTGAGTCACTGGTAAACGCATTGCCTCGATGTCAATATTGTCCATATTTTACCGTGTTCGTGCGGCGCCAGTAGACTTGACATTCTGGATATGAGTCTCGACGAGTTGGACGGGATCAACAGGAGATTTGCACGATATGAACACCACTAAAGTCATGTGAGATGTACTTGGAAGTCATTAGGAGGAAACTACTTACCGCAGGGAGTATTGGTCTGACAACTCGCTGTTGTGATTTAAGATCTAGAGGATTTACGGAACCACCTTGCCACTCACCAAATTTCTGATCTGACTTTGGACGCTTAATGGCAATGACTTCGGCATTAATTTGTTCTTCGATGGAGACTTCAGATTCCTCGCGAGTTTCTGTATCTTGAGGACTGTTTTTTAGCAAATGGGTATCTTCTATCGGCCATAGATCGGCGGCAACCTGAGGTCTAGCGATTAACAGTGAAACTTCAAGTTGCATGATAGCACAATGGCATTACCGAGTGAAAGAGATCGTATAGCTCGCCCACTGTTTGTCGCTCCTTCCCTCTGACACCTACGAATGAGTGAGAAACACAGAGGGGTTTAAAAACCAGCTTGTTCAGCTTACAGCTCACCCAGACTCCGGGCCCATCAACATATCTTTTGCTCGATATTCCATCCTTGTGCATGACGTGTTAGTAAACTCAGCATCTAAGAAGATGTGTTGACCAACTGAGAGGTACTTTCTCTTCCTCCTTTTGTCGGAGCTTTGCGAGTGAGGCTTTAAGTTTGAGTCGGTCATTGCAGCACGTTAGGTGAAGATTAGCGCGCGCAGTGTTGTATTGATCTCGTAAGCAAACTAAGGAAAGAGCGCGCATCTAGGCCCCCTCCATTGGAAACAACAAAGTATTCTGGGGAGGTAACACTGCAGGTATACAAATGGTGATAGAATATCAGCTCATGTAAGTCAAGGAGGTCGCGTCGTATTTTCAGCTATGTTAAGCCTACTTGGTACCCGTACATAGATCAGCTTGAGATTTGGGAGGAAGGTTTTCCCAGCCATGTGCACTGTGCCATCGACTCTCACCAGATGTCATTTTGGAACTATTCCAAAGACGCAAGCTTCCTGGGGTTGGTGTTCGAATCCGAGTTTCTACGATGGGGTATAGACTGGGAGTATAACCGGGTCCACATCTATGTACATATCTCAACGTTTCCCAAGCAACTTGGACCAAAAGCACATCGCGTCAGGTGCAAATGGGGATACGTAGTCCTCCCCGCAATGGTGCTCATGGGGCATCCTAGAGCGTCCTCAAGGTTGGAATTCACTGGGGCATCAAGCGGATACAGAGTCTCCAAGAATCCCATGCACAAGATGCAAAGACGCTGCCACGGGTTCTTCCTATCACAAACTGAATTGAGTCAACTTCCAACTTAAAGATTTGTCAGATAATGATTCGGAGTTTTTGATCCTCGTTGTACCACGGGTCGAGAATATTCCTATAAACGATTGTCTAGGAACCAAAACCACACGAGCTATCCAAACAGAGAAGAATCGGCGAAAACGGATATCAGGAAGCAATCAACCGAATATTAGACTCACTGAGACTATTCTGAGGCACTTCGCGACGTACAGGCGAACTTGGACTTGCTGTAGGATATGCAGAGTTGCAGAGTGCCGCAGCTACTTCTGCAATTTATCAAAAACATAGCATCTCACTTTGAATGAATGTCGTACCCGTTTTCCTCGAACGCCCATTCCATATAGACACATCTACGTATTTTGATTTCGGTGATGCAGGCGGTCTCAGCGTTCATTTCTTTTTTGAAGTACTTACACAAGACGTTGCCAAGCAGAGAGTGTACCAGCAGGAGCAGGACATCAAAAACCGGAGTGTAGACCTATGCACCTAGAAACAACAGCTGAACAGTAGATTGAACGCATTGGACATGGAGAGCGAGGTACAGTTTGAGTACAACATAGCATGACAACCAGAAACAGAAATTAAATTTTTAGTTCTCATGGAATGGTTTGCGTGAACCCGGATGGATACGGACATATGTCGCTGATCGAAGTCATGTGCCATCTGGGGTAATGTATTTTAGCTGCACAAGCGCAACTATCTAAATTCGAACCTTCCCTGCCTTGTTGGCATCTTTCTCTCTCTCCATCGTCCTTGGCTTCGAGAAACCCTTAATCTCTTAGGCTGGCTCTTCTCGTTGGCCTGTCATCTAGAATGTCTGATCTTTTGACTCCTTCCGAAAGTCAAAATTTTCATACATTTCTATCTTCTATGGATTATAACGACGAATCGAACGATATGCGAAACGTTGCCAACATAGAATGGACTAGTTACAACAACGACATTAATGGGCACTCCATGCCAGATGTCCCTCAGCTGCAGGGACGCGAAGCTCTCGCGAAAGCTACCAAAGACCTAATGTCTCTGGACGCAGAGGGTTGGAATTCTGCGCCCGTGATGCATCCGTATCAGCAGCAACATTCCTATAACTTTATGGATCACCAGTCGTCTCAGTACGGCTATAATTTGCACAATCACCGGCATTCCAATGTCTACCAACAAAACGATGCATTTCCTCTTCTCTCGAAACAACGTTCTCATTCACCTCATCCTCCTTTTCCCCATTCTCATTCCGCTCCTTCACACTCATTGAACCACGGTCATCTATCTCAGCCGATATCCGTCTCGCCTCCAAGCACACTTGGTCCCTCCCAAGATCCGCGTATCGGGTCTAATATGCAGTCTTCCTTCAATTCTATGGGTTCTCCACCGACTACGACTTCATCTGCATCGTTTTCTGTCGCCAGCTCTAGTCGTCATGGAGTTCCGAGTACATCGACCCTTTCTTCTCCAACCCTTTCATCCGAATCCTTACAGCGCTCTGGATCGCCTGGTGGCAATACTTCCAATAAACGCCAACTAGATGCCTTATCGTACCCATCACCCAACAAGCGATCTCGTCCTTCCCCACCAGCCTCTTCACTGCCAAATAAGACGACGCTACTTTCTCCATCGCAGAAAAAAGCTAACCACATTCAATCTGAGCAGAAAAGACGAGCTAATATTCGTCGAGGCTATGAGGCTTTATGTGATACGGTCCCTGCTCTTCGGGAGGCTATCCGATTAGAAGAAGAGGCCCAATTAGCCTTGGATTCGAACGGGAACGGAAAGAAGCCAAAGAGAGGCAAACGTGCAAAGGTTGATGATGGGACTGGAGAGAAAATCGACGGTCGGGCAGGCCCCAGAAGTGAAAACATCGTGCTCGGAAAGAGTGAGTTGCTGCGATATCACGATTATTCGGTTTGTTCACATAATGCACATAATGTCACAGCTATTGAATACATCAAAGAACTTTTGCATGACCGTCAAGACCTTTTAGCACGCTTAGAGCGTGCCCGGTCCTCGATCGCTCCTGACCATCCTTCCGGAAAACCCTTAGATCCACTTCCGTTGTGGGAGAGGGAATGGAAGGGTGGTAGTGGCAAAGAAGGCGATGCGGAGGATGAAGAAGAGGAGGACGAGGATTGAATGCGATCCCTTCCTTCTTAACGAATACACTTTGGTCTTTGTTCAGGTGTCGTTCCTTTTGCGTGGTCCACCTAAATACGATGAAGTTAAACGTCGATAACGTTCTCTAGTTTATATTCGTCTCTTAATTTTCTAAGATCCGAGTCTCTCATTCATTTACATGTGTCTGTGTAAATCATCTTCCTTAAGGACGGTATATTCGTTACATTATGCTATAATTATTTTTTTCCTTATGCTTTCACTAGATAATAACCTCTTGCACTTGATTGAGCTCATGATTTGTACGTGAGTCACAAGCTTACTGGGACTTGTCTTTTCCTCCAGTTGATTTCTTCTCATTGTCCCAGATGACTACACCCTTTCCTTGTTTGCATAGTAATTTCTCACTGTCCTGGATATTGATCACAATTGGTTATACAGATTTTATTGTACTTACAATTATCATCAGGGCTAAGCTAGCATCTTCGTTCAATACCGGAGGTCTAACAAACTGGCTTTAACAGGTCGCAGAGGTCCGAACGCTGTCATAGTAGTCATAGTAAGTGACCGACCATGTAGAGGGAAGGAAAGAAGGAACCGGCAGTTGGTCCCTATAATCGAGGTTTGTGAATAACCTTCAGCCTGGGCCTGAGCCAAAAATTTGAGGATGACTCGATTTGGCTCAGCAAATGAATATTGCTAAACAGTCCTGGTTACCCTCCCATTGATCTATTTCTCAATCTGTATTTTAAGGCTATGTAGCCAAATACCATGCATGATTGAGAACGCTAACAATATGTTGCGTTGCTACCTTGCAGATCGTTCCATTCGGAGAAGGGAATCCAAATGCATCAACCGGAACAACCAGCAAGTCCAAGTGTTCCGCGAACATTTGTGCCAATGGGAGCGTCAAGTATTGCGAAGAACTTCACATGATACTGATGCCTGGGATCTTCATTGAGTGTCGTTAGCGACCAACTGAAGACGTCAGACATCAGACGCAGATGAGATAGACCAGGATAGGTCAGACTCATTGGTTTGGGAGTACCTGGTTTTAGAACTTCAAGTTCTTGAAGGCACAACTCAATGTCTACACATTTGAACAAATCGAGCCCGAAGACGTTTGTTAATACCAGTCATACACCCATGGGTTTCAGCTGTAAGTCCAAATCCATGACAACCACATCTGTACCATTTATTAAGTACAAGCTCAATACACCATCTCCTCCATCTTCCATGTTCAGTCGATATCGGTCGAACAAGGGTTCCCACCCACATCCACTGGATATCTCCCATAAGATCTTCCAATCTTGAAAGTGACCTTCCGGAGTGCTGCTGAGTATGCTGAGCCCGGTAGAGTTTGGAGAATTTGAAGGCAGGATAGCCAACAGAATGTCAAATCCAGGAGGCGAGACGAGCTTCCCTCGCTTGCCAATGACAGTTGGAGTTCGGGTTATATTGTTGATGGAATGAGCAGCAAGAGACAACGGGAAAGGGGTCCGTGTCCAGTCAATGTCAGTGTTACGCCAGTAGTGGTACCTAGAAACAGGAACGTTCTGCACAGTAGTTGCAGAGCCAAGATAGGTTGGACTGACCATTGCTCGATGCCCGTAGTGTTTTCTCTGTTCAAGACATGCATTCTATTTTTCCCGTCTAGTGTTTGCGCTTCTTGATTTAGAATTCCCCTATGAATATGTAGAATTGGAGCACTATGAGATCGGTATCCTACGTACTAATTGTTCAAACGTTCAAAACTCACCCGTATTTTGGTATCCCAAACATTGTAATCCCTGCTGAAGCAGGGACGATTGGTAGTTCAACTTTAAGATTCCCTATAATCTGTCCCCAGTTATTATGCCAAGTGAATCCAAGGTCAGGGCTATACGCGTAGTCCATATCGTGGTTCTACCAGGGAAAGTTTACTTCATCCACAGATCCCAATAGGACAGAACACACATACATTTTCGGGCCCGTTAGGACCAGCTTCAACAGCGACATCTTGACCAGTAGTATTGACGTAGTCACGATACGTCCTGATCAAGATTCAAATGGAAAACATCGTCACTTTGTGAGTCAGAGTCCGCACCATGTAGTCTGCAATACACCATCGGTAGAAAAGTCCAAACCATTGATGTAGGCATTATCTGAATGACATATAGTATTTGATTTCGAATGGGTTCATCTAGAAGTTAAGGTAACACACTGTTTACACCCTAATGAGCCAGTCCTTAGCGTAGGTTGTATACGTTCATAACATTTCACACATACCTCTAGATACCGCCCAATCAAAGTCCAGTTCTTCTCGGGTGTGTAGTAATATATCCAGTCGTCGCCCTGTCCAGCTTGTCCGACTCGCATCTCTAAGAGCAGATCTGCTGATGTATCTTCCAAAACTGGAATTCGAAGGAACCTTCGCAGTGTATACGTTGACGCGTTTAAGCGTTACGAGACTGCAAGGCTGCTCACCGAGGATAAGTGACATTGATGAAATACACATTTTTGTCCAAAGATTCCAAGCCCGGCAGAAAGTCCTGCATCATCACAGCACTGAGTAATGAATTTGGAATGAGTGAACACGTGCACTCACGCTGAGTGGAGAAAACAATTGGGCTGTAAAGTTTACTGCAGACGGATTCGTCGCAACACCCGCTGAGGAGGAGCGATAGTTGAGTGAATTATCATGCTGGTCCCAGATCAGGTGAATAGTCCCGTCTCCTCGGGAAATTCCTAACGAGATACTACGTTCCAGATATCGATTTTTTATGGCGAAGATTTGAGACTTTCATTTTACATACATATCGTGGCCGTCATCGTCCGTTTGATTATAGTCTGTGAATACGAAACCCTCCCAGTCTCCGTCGGGGAGAGACCGTCTTCTGATGGCAGCATTTCTGACGGACGAATTGGCGGTTGGAACCCAAAGTACAGCGTACTGAAACCCGTTGAATGTTACAAGCGCGTCTTGCTGAAAGGATTCTCCGTTCAATCGATTGATTGTGTGTGGGTCATCACCAAGCTTTGTTATGTTGAGTGTTTGTATGGCATGCACAGAGAGTAGACCAAAGCTAATAACATGTAGGATAATCCTAGCGACCGAAATCATGGATTAGAGAGCGAGTTAGAGAGCGAGGAGTATTCGATTCTCTACAATACCTATAAAAGCTGCGTCCACAAGTCGGACCGTCAACAGAGTGAATATCATCATGAGACCTTTTTCTCGGACGAAATTAACGAGCATGAAGAGCATACTTACATACAAGTCCCCGTATCACTGGACTTGAATCAACAGCGTAAAGCGCCGGATATTCGAAGTAGCGGGACCGGCCCGACCGAGTCCAATTGTTAATACCCGTCTCCCATCACCAGCACCAGACCAGCACGCATCGTTCATTGCATACGGTAGAGATGGCTTTTGACGTTGGCACACCCATAAACACAGCTCTCCTGCTTTTCATCATCTATTCAGTTCAGAAGATCGTTTTCCCTTCGACTTCACCTCCAAAGGAAATTCCCAACGAATTCAGAAGCGGATACTCGTGGCTACCTAAATCTCACCAGCCCACAGTTTTGTTCAAGACTTATACTCCAAAAACTCTGGAACCCTTCCATGGCAAGGACAACGGGAGAATCTTGCTTGCGATTAATGGTATAGTGTTCGATGTGACTGCAGGTAGAAGCTTCTATGGACCCAGTGCGTAGTACGCTCGTCGCAAGCTCGACCTTGATTGTAACTTTGGAATAAGACGGCATGTATGGAAATTTTGCTGGTAGGGATGCTTCCAGGGGAATGGCTAAGCAGTCTTTTGACATCGGTGAGTCACTCTCCATTTTCTGTTACCCATGCTCGGCGTGTCTAATAGCTCGACAGAAATGCTTACTCCCATCGATCAACCTCTTGATAAGCTTGCAGACCTACAGCAGGATGAGATGTACGTATCCGATATATTTAAGGAAGTACTACTCTGACCGTCTTTTCGGTACTTCAGTGAAAACATGAAGGGTTCGTTCATTTCTACTGCTTTTCATATCAGTCCCAATATTCTCTCTAGGTTGGGTTGAACACTTTTCCAACAAGTACATCATTTGCGGGAAGCTCGTAGAGAACGATGCTGCTTGAAGGCATAATTGAGGACTGAATCTGGATGTACCTTGTATATTTTCTATATTTTCACCGTTGGTGTACTGTTTTCCTCAGTCTAGAAAATCTCCGCACTTGAAATTTTACTTTTCAAATCTGTTGCTTTCTCATGCATAGTTTCAATCTAAAATTCGACTTTCCCATGGATTTTGCTCGATCCAAGTCATCCCTCATAAGTTTGCCAGAGTTGGCCAATGGAAGATGACATCTTTCCATATTCGGTACGAAAGCATCTTGAATTTTAACGTCTCTGAGGCTATCTCCCGGACTCATTCCTCCTGAAAATGGTGATGTCCTTCAGGTAAGACTTCTCCTTGCGTCGCGCGAATGAAAGATAGAAGCCGTTTTGAGGCGCATTCAAGACGCCGAGAGCGGTGAGAATCATCTATATCCATTATGTAGGACTCGGATTCCAAAGATGAAGAGAAGTGGGGATGCACGGCAGGTGTACAGTACAATCGCGGGGTAGAAATAAACATTAGGTACAAAGTCCATAAACATATAATGTAATCGATCCAGTAATGCGTGTACGATTGTACAAGTGAGGTATACATCATGAGGAATAAGTATCAAAACACATTAATTACGGAATTGTTTGGAACATGACTACTAAAGAAGACAGAGATGACAGGAAAACAAAGCGCGACGAGAGACAGACTGCAAATAGAGACATAAATATCGCTACAAGAAAGCTCCGTTGCGAGGAGCGGAGAAGACAATTACGATTAACGACAGCTTGATAGAGAGACGGGGTTCGTAGAAAGATGTGGGCCTCCGGCTTCGCGAGAAGCACGAGAAAAAACTGACGAAAGCATTTCATACCAGTGCAGCTGACTGCAGGTATCCGCGGAAAATGGAATCGCGTACTATATGAATAAGAAAACTTGAGCTCAACATCGAGTCTTGACAATGAATCCACATACCGTTTCCAATGATACGCTGCGTGGCCTTGGTGTCCTATGGGAGCGAGACGAATATGAGACTAAGCAGTCTAGAAAAGAGGCGACTTACCACGACGCTGGTAAAATGAGTATAGAGAACCCTGCGGTTTTCGTTGTTTCGCCTGTGTACCTGAAGAAAATGAGCTCGGAAGTATTGGACGACAGTTTCGTAGTCATTGGCCCGTTCTCCAAAAGAGGTGATGCTGAGGATCGTGTCAATGATATCGAATCAATAGTTCTGGAAGCACCCAACTATTTCTGGACTCTGAGTCCGTTGTCCAATTTGGCTCGCAGAAGATCTGTCTTATCTGAGAAGGCGAAGCCAATTTGATTAGCAGGCCTTGGAGACAGATACAGAAGGCCGCGTACTAAGAAAAAGTACTAGATGTGCGTTCTTCAAAAGGGGACTGGAGCAGATTTGAGTAAATAGTTGGAGAGAGTCGTCTATCCGATTTGTTCTAGGATCTTCCTCTGCTTGAAATCAGAGACACGACCACTAGTAAGAACGAAAAAACAAGTACCGAGATACTGCGTAATGATGGAAAAGAAAAACTGTGTCGGTGCTATTGCCAATCATGCGAGAGGGGAACTGAAGTACCTGATCAAATGCGCTAACAGGTGCTACAAAGATAATCCTGATGCAAATGTCAATATTCCAATGTCTCTGAATTCGCAAATCCATTCATAACTCACGCGTTTGCATCATCGAAATACGGGACCCAAGTGTGCCGTTGTCCGCGAGCACCGCCGACATCGAACAGATGCCAGGAAACGGATTTTCCGTGAATGTTGACCTATGTGAGGACCAACCGGGTTAAGCTTGCTAGAAGGTCGAAATCGAGTATTACTGACATCGAAAATATGCTCTGCGACACCCATGGTCTGAATACGAGCATGAAGAATGTCATCTGCGCGATGTGATTTATGAGCAATGTGTATATATGCATCATGTAGAAAGACACACCGGTGGAAGGAACGTAGTCAGAGGCTGCAACACGGGTTATGTGCCTCAAAAAACTTTTGACGGTATTCAGCGAAAGGAGTAAGGAATGAATTGGCAGGAATACCTACAATTCCGACCACTCGTCCAATTTCAATCTCCTTCTCACAATTAATCCCTTGACCGTAGGATGAGCCCACAGCTCACGAATGTCATCCTTCGATGCGTCGAGCATACGACTGACATCCTGCACAAGAACATCTTGGATTTCATCAGGCTTCTTGGGACTAAGTTCATCTGAAACCCGGCCACGTTTGCGTCCCAATGCGTTTTCAATGGTGCGCGCCTGCCAACCACTTCGAACGAAGACACCACCTTTCCCAGATCCTGAAACGGTGATACCTCCGCTAAGTCTATCAGCGAGTGCTGTATCAGTCGTTACCAGTGGGGAAAGGCGCCTCCGAAGGCTTGCAATAGTAGAGCGAGAGGTTGCTGCGTTGCCCTGAAACGGAGATGCTGAGCGCGAGTGAGCATTGCTATTTTCCAAAGGAGGATTCATTATAACTGGAGAAGAAGTACCGGATCGAGAACCTCCCATGTATTTCGAGGTAGGGCTATCAAGGGCCATATCGTCGTCTATATAGTCATCCCAAGACTCTAATGTATTGAGAATGTGCTTTATTGAGCGTACGACGTTAAAGTAGATGACTGTGCGCCAGGACGCCCGCTCCTGCTCGAGTGAATGCGGTTTATACCTGTCATTTTCAGTTCGTAACAGTATGAAATGCATGAAGAGATCTGGAATCACATAAGCTGGAATTGTCGCTGCAGAGTGCTCTTGCCAGACTCCGCTTGACCGAGCAACAGAAGCTGTATAGGATAGTATCGGAACGTGTTGTAATCGACGATGAGCGGAAGTACCTTGACATCGCCTCTCTTCCTCTTCATACTTTCCCTTTCTAATCGCAGTTCCTCATCAATTTGCTCGGACACTCTTTTGGCTTCCGCTTCCTCCTCAAGGCGAGCTCGTCTTTCGAGTTCAGTTTCAGATTCTGGAGGCTTGAGGGCCTCAGTGAGGGGGTCATCCTGACTGTAGATTGAAGGGGTCCTCATGGTGGTACAGAGAGAGAAGGAGGACAAAAAGAGAGGCAGAAGGCAATTTGAGTGATGGTGGTAGCGAAAAGATATTTGAAACGGGTATAGATATATTCGAAACGGAGATGTAGTCGGTCGAAATCAAGATCTGGATACAATTTTCCCAGGCTAAATGGTTCGCACTCTTCCTTCATTTACACTACCGGCGTACACTCATTTCTTATTCACAGTCAGTAACACTTCATACAACTCACGGAGAGCTCAAAGTAAGCCCTTCTCCCCGGCTCTTGCTATCTCAGCAGCTAACCGGCTCCTTGCCTAGATCGAGTTATTCTGCGAGGCTGTACCCAAAGCCGCAGAGGTATGGTCATCACGAATCATTATATCAAGACTCCTGCGAATCCTTTCCCTTTTGACAGAACTTCCTTGCGCTATGTGCATCAAATTACTACGATGGATGCATCTTTCATCGCAATATCAAGGGCTTTATGATCCAGACCGGTGATCCCTCTGGCTCAGGTAAGGGTGGTCAGAGTATATGGGGAAAACCATTCGCAGACGAGATACGGTCAACCCTAAAGGTTTGTTCCAGCTTCGCCGTGTCTGTGCAATTTTTTCTGTTAATCTCACACCTTTTCATCAGTTTAACGCCCGCGGCGTAGTCGCGATGGCAAACTCTGGTGCCGATACGAACAAATCACAGTTCTTCATAACCTATGCCAAACAACCTCATCTTGACGGAAAGTACACCATCATTGGTAAAGTCATCGATGGTGCCGACTCCACGCTTGATTCCATGGAACGAATACCTGTCAATCCTAAAAATCGACCTCTATCTGAAATAAAGTTAACTCACGTATGCTTTTTTCTATTTTCTCTTCTTATTACCGGCCGATTCACATGAATTCGACCTAGGTAACTATTCACGCGAATCCTTTAGCCGATGCTCAGCTTGTTCGGTGATTACTTATTCTGGCGGATGTCTTCTATGAGTTTGTTTTGTATCACTCTCAAGACGATGTATACTTCCCAGGAACCAGCAATATTCGTATAGCCTAATGAACTGTTCAAGACGTATGACACAATGCGTTCCAACATGTGGCTTGCTTGAACACTGCAGAACGCTGCAGTGCCTTCACCGTCGAAATATTGCGCCAAATTTCAATGTATGTACAATTGTAGAGCCCAGTGCATATATGTTACATATGTACAGTAAACACAACAACTTTCGACGTGACATATATACAGAAGCTTCAGCTGGCAACCACCTGCAACCACTGTAAAAAATAACCGGCTATGTACTGTAATGCGCGCTATCCGGGCGTCGTCGGCGGCGAAACAACCAATTGTGTGCCTTCCCAATATGTAGTTCGTGATAAGAAAACGGCCCCGGGTTTGTTGTGCACAGGTTGTGCACTCCTTTGCAATCAGCCTTGATCGACCCTATTTCATCCCTTCAAACTTCAAAACTTTCGTTCCATCGAGCTTTCCCCTCATCATGCCCGAACAAATCAACGGTTCTGCGCCGCAGGCCATCAAGCTCTCCACCCTCGCGCAATGGTCAGAGGAACATATGGCTGCGATTTTCGAAGCAGTCACCGAGGAGGACGCTCTAAAAGCCATAACAGACACATTTCCGGATGACGTTCGCGCGACATTGAATGGCTCTCCTCTCCCTCGGCCGATGATCGATAAATTGGTGTTGATGATGAGACCTGGTCCCCAAGGGGGATTAAAAGTGCATTGGAGAGAGCAGGCTGAAGTACCCAAGGATCCTAGTCATCGGGTAAGTATCCATTGATCCCGTTTCCAGATCCCAATCGTTATCGATTGACGCTTCGTAATTTCCGTGCTCAGAACGGGGCGTTTGGCGGGTTCTACTACATCACTGGTATCAGGAAACCACATCCGGATACGGGGGAAATTGTTCCATTTATCAGATACAAGACAGTCACCGTCAAGTGAGTATGGTCTTGAACGAATGACTCAATTCGTCTCACTACTTTGACCATGACCATTCTTTTCCACATTAAAGGATCGAGTCCATGTCCGAAGACTTGTCGTATGACAGCCGGAAGATTACAGAGCTCGTGTTTGTGGGCTCAGACAAACCGGCAGAATAAATGCACATCCCAACTGTCAAACCTTACTCAGAGGTACTCACGTGTGCGCATGCACAAGTCGGACTCGGGTGTTTGTCGTGACTTTGACTAAATAAAGCATAGATGAAGCATTCGATTGGAAATCTTGGTCTGTCTTCGGGCTTCCATGTACTGTAATTGCGACACAATTGTACAACATCCTTGTATAAGTGATACACCATTATTGTAATGATGAGGGTGTGACGTTGGGCATGGAAATTTGCGTGTTGCGAAGATTGCGAAATGAGGCAATGAAGTCCGCCCCGGGAATAGGTATATGTTTCTCTTGGCTATAAACGCAGTCAATGTACACAATGTGACGCGGAAATGGTCAAGTAACTTACAGTTCACGAACTGAGGAAAATATTAGTAAGAGTGGGACAAAATATCAAAAAGGAACGGCCTACCGCGAATGATGAAGTTGGCGAGAATGGCGAAGAACAACAGTATGCTGACAAGAACGGGACCAGCCATAGCGTCTGAGAAGAGGTTATCAAGCAGAAAATGGGGTAATGATGCCGCATACCAAAGTGTCCAGGATCCCGTCTCCGAATCATCGTAATACGATGCTGATACAACCCGTAGCCGTAGATCTAACGAGGACAGTCAAGATAAGTTGATCTTATTAAAAGAAGGGAGCACACACACACCATCACGATGATACTAATCACTGCATATGTATAGGCAAAATTGCGGGCTACAGTGTCTTTGGATGCGTTGAAAAGAGCCAGTGAAAGAGTTCCCAAAAGTACTGCAAGATTAAGCCAGGAAACCCATGCTAAGAAATAAGGCGCATAGGTAAGGTCGCAGATATAGATAAAAGTCACAAAGCACGATTCACTTCGCTCATTCGCAAACCAGACCTTTCCTTCCACTCTAACCGGTGTCTTTATCTTCTTCGGAACTCTGACTTGAGGGGGCAGGTGGCTTATCGAATGGTAGTCCCGTACAGTCGGTCGCTGGCCGTCATGGTCCTCTTCTGCAGTGGGAATAGCATCTGCTCGAGTGTATCGTGAAGGACGAGATAATTTTGGGAGAGAAGCCAGTGCTGCAGGAGAGAAGGGAGAAAGTCGCTCGGACATTGCATGCCATGATCTTCGGATGAGCGAGTCAGTCCGGTCAGTGTCGAGATGTCTTTTTGGAGGCCTTGGGGTTATAGAAGGCGCAGCCATTGGTGGAAGATGTTGAAAAGGAGGGCTTGGGAAGGCTTGTGGCCGCCGGCAAACGGTTACATACTTAGGGTTTCCAATTTAAATTTGCCATGCAAGTTCGCGCGCAAAGTTGAACACAAAAATCGAAATCGTGCTGCAGAACAGGAACAGGAAGAGCGAGGCCTCTTAACATAGCTCAACATCGCCTATACATACCGCCGCACAATGAAAGCTGATACATAAACTCAGCCAAGTGCCATTCATCGGTCCGCACTCCCGGAAT
Source organism: Lentinula edodes (assembly GCF_021015755.1). Classification (NCBI taxonomy): domain Eukaryota; kingdom Fungi; phylum Basidiomycota; class Agaricomycetes; order Agaricales; family Omphalotaceae; genus Lentinula; species Lentinula edodes. The sequence continues at coordinate 176,929 of NW_025764377.1, forward strand.
CGACGTCATTATTCTCACATTCAGGTTTCTCGAAGCGTCTAGAAAGGAGAGGAACCATCTGTCATTCCTCCACGAACATATAACATATACGTTACATTCTCGCGTGCACTTCTTGTCCAACACAATAATTCTTCTCCTCAAAATCCCTAAACTTCCAACTACATGGGTACTGACTACTACAAGCTCTTGGGCGTCGACAAAGACGCCGACGACAATGCCATTAAGAAAGCTTACAAGAAGATGGTAAGTTGCTGATAGGTTGGGTTGCTGTCCTACTTGACTTACAAACTACTCCTCAGGCCTTAAAATGGCATCCTGATCGAAACAACGGCTCAGAAGAAGCATCAAAAAAGTTCAAAGAGGTAAGAGAATCGCAAGTTGTGTGTACTTGTACACGATGCTCACTTATCCGTAGATATCCGAGGCATTCGAAGTTCTGAGCGACAAACAGAAGCGAACCATATATGATCAGTTCGGTGAAGAGGGTCTCAAAGGCGGTGGAGGCCCGCCACCTGGTGCAGGTACCGGTGCAGGTCCCAGCGGGTTCTCCGGCTTCAGTGGATTCCCAGGTGGTTCTACATTTAGCTTCTCCAGCTCAGGCCCCTCAGGTTTCAGCTCTTCCGGAGGGTCGTTTAATCCATCTGATCCTAATAAGATCTTCGAGTGAGTGCATATCGCAAATTGGCCTTTCTCAGGTTACTGACTTTGAATTTCCTCAGACAAATATTCGGTGTTGGACTCAACTCTGCGTTCGGCATGGGTGGTATGGGTGGTCGGCCTGGCATGCGAATGTCTGATGCAGACGACGATATGGACGGCTCCTACCCCAGTTTCGGAGGTGGTATACCACGAAGTCGACCATCGCGTCCTGCTCGTTCCAACTCTTATTCTAAACAGTCAGCAGCCCCCTCTGAAATTACCCGTCCATTCAAAGTATCACTGCAGGATCTGTACAACGGGGCTGTCAAGCATCTCAAAGTCGGGCGAAGACTACTCAACGGTTCGACGGAGGACAAGGTGCTCGACATTCAGGTCCACCCTGGCTGGAAGAGCGGGACCAAGATTCGCTTTGCGCGCGCAGGCAATGAGCAGGCAAGCGGCGAGGCGCAAGACTTGGTCTTCGTTGTAGAAGAGAAACCACATGATACCTTCAAGCGAGAAGGGAATGACCTTATCTGTAACATTTCAATACCCCTTCTGGAGGCTTTGACCCACGAAGGTGGCAAGAAGCAGGTGGAATCGCTGGACGGGCGGAAGATACAAGTGGATTTACCTGCTGGTGTCATCAAACCCGGGCAGGAGACAACTGTTCATGGAGAGGGTATGCCTATCAGGAAAGATGGCACGGTGAAGAAAAAGGGTGATTTGATTGTGAAATGGAATGTCGTCTTTCCAGATCGATTAACATCGTCGCAGAAGGCGGGATTGAAAAAGGTCCTTCTATGAACGGACAGTACATTTTGTATTTCATATTTGTATATACATACCTGCAATTGTATTGTTATAATCCAAGCAGATGATACTATGATCGTTTTCGTTCAGATGAACTGTGCCGCGCATCAAATACCACAAGAGATGCATTAAGACGTGGATCAGCTACAGGGAGCTACGTGACGATGGTGAGATTTCTTAGAACAATGTATAATACTCATTCATATGCGCACTGAACAGTCACAATGTCTTGAGCATTACAGGAACACAATGCCGAAAATTCAACGCACATATGTCCTTTTGAAGCCTCCCTTTGAACAATAGCCCTGAGCCAACGCGGACAAACGCCTTCAATACGCTCAGAAACTCTAGTGGAATTCGCGTCGACCTCTTCAAATGTCCGAAGTTTCCAGACCTGGACTCCATTGTTGGACTCGGTTTCGTATAGCGCCAGTTTCGTAGATTCATCCCAGGTCAAAGTTCCATTCAAAATCACGTCGTTCTTGAACAGACCAAATACTAGCGGAATAGTCTCGGTCATAGTAAAGGCCTGACGGGGAAGCGTACGTGTATCCTCCGACGCGTTTTGTGCTTCAGCCGTTCTAGAGTCAGAGGTAGGCAGTGTCCTGACGTGGCTATCGGAAAGAGCAGCTTTGGCAGGGAGCGAGACGGTATCAGAGTTTAAGAGCTCGAAGTTGGTGCATAGCTTAGATAGGCGACAAACGCGTTCGTGGCCTTGCGTCGTTCCGATAGTAGTAAAAACTTCAGATATAGGATGAGGGAGTACGACCGAGTGGCTACAGGAGAAATTTGATTGGAAACCAATGCCTTCGGTCATGGTAGAAGGCAAGCTTGTGGCGCCATGGCGCAATATCAAAATGATACACACTACACCAATGCCATTATACGGTATACCCCAGGCTATTTACAGATGGAGGCCAGAAGAGTTTCCCAACAATGTCTATACACGTCCAATATTTAATCTACAGAATTCCTTTACTTTGAAGTATCCCTTTCCAACTTTGCAAGACATAACTTGAGAAAAGCTGAACTTCGTCCACAGATTGTTTGAGAGCAGAAGAGCCGGTCAACAGAGAATCAAGGAATGCATGAGCGGTTCTGGGAGATGTAAATTGATGAAGCTCTAAGCAGGCGAGTCAGTAACATACTCATACCATTATGGCTTGAAGTGTACCTGCAGCAGAATATATCGCCGCTAGCGATGCCCTACGCGTATACCAAGAGAGCTGCGTCCAATTTCAGTTGAAGCCGCAGTACATGAAGTATGTAGTCATACCTGAGTCGAAGCGTCGCCTGAGATATAGGAAGCTTCATCGGCTATCCGCGAGGCGTGTTTCAAAGCAGGTCGAGGATCAAGTGGTGGTAGACCGCCTTCTAGCGAGGCCAGCAAAGCGAATGCCTGTAGGATATTCTTCATTTCCACGACGCCGTCAGATTTATAGCTAGAGCAGCTCACCTCAGGAAGAAAATGGAGCACGGGTTCATTATAACTCAACCTTGCATGAAGGACATGGCCCAAGGATGGGGACGGCGCGGACGCCATCTGAGTTATACCTTCACTCAGCCAAGCTTCAATCAGAGTTTTCTTAGCATAGTCCCCTGATCCGAACAACGAAGATACTGCGTTTTCTGAGAGAGGCTCAGAATGAGCCCTGTCCTTTGGCAACTCCAGCACAGAACGCGAGAGTGTCTCCCGAGTGAAACCGTACGTCGGGACCAACGAAGTTGCTATCTTCAGTAGCTGAGACCTTCAATTGTGAATTAGGGACCTAATTTGCAGAGATAGTGTTACATAGTGTGTACCTGGAGGGGGACATGGCCATATGGGCGGGAAGTAATTTAAGCGCTGGTCGTTTTCAATTTCCTTTTTGATCTCTTACTCTCCTTCAGATTATCGAGATCTTTTCGATCCAGAATGTCTGAGTGGGGTGCGTTCAAGAGCTATCAAGGGTAAGATAAAGCCAAGACTGAACAACTTGGATACAGAGCAATCCGATGATGAACAAGTCACGAACCCCCCTCCAAAGGTTGTCCCAGTGAAAAGCAAGGGAAAATGGGAGGGAGAGGACGAGGAAGATGAAGCACCTGCTGTGCGTCACTAGTTCGCACTTTAGAGGATATTTCTGATGAAATAAGGTATCTAGAGCGACTGGGAAGATTCATCGGAGGAAGAAGAGGCCAAACCAACGCCTGCTGTTACTGCTGCGCCTCCGAAGAAAAAGGGTACCTTGAAGGCGAAGCTGGCGGAGAAAGAAGCCATGAAGGCTTTGCGGAATGACGAGGATGACTCCGATGCTTACGATTCTGACGCAGTCTTGGATCCGAGAGAAAAAGCCCGAAGATTGAAAGAGAAAGAGCTGAATTCGGACCTCAACAATGCAGCGGATCTGTTTGGCGCTGCTGCCCTTGGAGGTCAATATCATTGTTCATCTTACTCATATCTGGATATCTAATCCTCGACTCTATCGTAGGTACAACGTCGAAAGATTTAGATTCTTTACTCTCATTCCAGCCTCGAACAAAGGAAGACTTTGTTAAACTATCAACGATGATAATCGAATTGGTGATGAAACGACATCAAAACAAACCTCTCTATCCTGCCTTCGTCGAGCATCATGTGCGGGAACTGGCGGGTCCACTTAAAGATGTCGAGGTGCGAAAAGCTGCGAGTGGTTTAACGACCTTAGCAAATGAGAAGCAGAAGGAGGCGAGGGATAAAGCTAGCGGAAAGAAGAAAAAAGCTGCCTCCAAACCTACTTTGGGCTCTGCGAAAGTGGCAAACAAGTACGTCAATCCTGATTTATCTGGTTGCCTCGGTGTCCTTCTCATGTTTTTGTCAGGGTTGATACTGGCGTTTATGATGAGGTGCTAGATGACTTTGGTACCAATGCGGACGATTTCATGTAGATCGTGCCGTGTTCTTCGGGAGGCGGACTATGTCTCGTATATCTATTACTGACTTCCTTTCAAATATTTTAGACAAGGGGTGAAATTGCTTATATCCTTTAGTACTAGTAGAGCTGAGTGACCGCCCCTTGTTGAATTTTTGACGCAGGTCTAAAATACTGACATTCTGCAAAGCCCAAGCTCTCCGCCAGTCATGCTTTCGCGCTTGTCACCACCTGCACTAACACGTCTTTCACATTCGGAGTGATTGCTCATTCACTGATATAATAACCGTTCTGTGAAATAGGTTGGATTTAGGAAGCTTCAATGATACTCTTGAGACATCATGTTAAAACGGTTACTCTTATCCCCACGAGGTGTACATGACTGGATTATTGCGTATGGGTATGGGCTCTATCTATCCCCTCCAAGACTCATCAATACCTTGTCAACTCTCTCCTTCAGAGTCGAACGTGGGTCCGAGCACAAGTCATAGAAGGGTAACGCCCTGGGATATATGCCCGTACGCATGCACGCGCATCTTATTCAAACCCTTGAACACAGTGAGGGATGGCAAAACGAACGGTCGCTATTCAGAGTAATAGAACACTAATCAACCTAATATGTCCAAATAGCTGTCCAAGTTCTTGTCCTATCACCCTACCAGAACCCCATTCGAAGCTTCAACTTCCTTGATATTCGATGCCTATGTACCAAGGGCCATCACGTCGACGTAGCAAACCATGTTGAAAGTCATATCGGCGTTGACCCATAAGGATTTATTCACCCTTTCGAAAATCTGAGGGAAGAATTTTCTCTGACTGTGGAGCTAAAGCAAGCATGTAAGGTGTCAACGACACATCACATTGAGAGGCAGAGTGCTATTAATTAGTAGGTGAGAAGGTTTTGTAATCGGCAAGACCTAACGCTTGTGCTCTACGTATGTAAGTGGGAAACTAAGTAATGCGGGAGCTGCTTTGTAGATGTTCATGCGATAATTAGAACTCACTATTCGGAGAGCGGGGGGCCTCCGCCATGACAGCGTTAACAGGGAACATCGTGTTCACGTCGCGAGGATAGAATAATACTGTTGTTGATCGCGGATACAACCGCTGGGCGCTTGTCATGTTCCCCAAGTTATAAGCGCTGGCCTCTGTTTTTCGTTCTACGACGCCCGACGCCATGGCTGATCTCGTTGACTCGATGCTAGATCTCATGCGGAGGCTTCCACCGACAAGAACTGAAGAAAATGTCGCCTCATTAATTGGAATCTGCCCAGACTACGCCGATGATCTGCTAGGAAGCGTTGACCAACCCTTGCAACTCAAGACTGATCGTGCTACCGGGAAGGAATATCTTGCTTGTGACTACAACCGGGACGGTGAGAGCTACAGGTATGCGTGTGTGTAAACAGTGCTCTTCCACGCCGTAAGAGCAGCTTACAAGTGATGAATCGTTTGGATCAGATCACCCTGGTCAAACGAATATGACCCGCCGCTTGAAGACGGAACGGTTCCAACACCCAGGCTGAGAAAGCTCGAGATAGCGGCTAATGATGCCTTCGACACGTATCGTGAAATGTAGGAAATAAAGTGACACCCCAGATTATCCCCGCTCATCATGAGTCGCTTAGGTATTATGAAGGCGGTGTATCCTCTGTCTATCTGTGGGACTTGGACGATGGCGGCTTTGCAGGTGTGGTGTTATTGAAGAAGAGTGGGTTTTGGCAATGATTTGAGTTTGACGACGCCATTCCACAACTAATGACTATTGCTCTACAGCGATGGCGCCTTCTGCCTCGAGCGAACCTTCGGGATCCTGGGACTCTATCCATGTATTTGAGACCGCGGAGCGTGGCCGCCAGGCGCACTACAAACTTACCTCCACTGTCATGCTGCAACTTACTATGAAGAAAAAGGACAATGAAGCAGACGGAAAAGAAGGTTGGAAGCGCGATGGCGAGGTTACTTTAGGAGGTAGTATGACACGTCAGGTTAATGTCTATGGCTCTATGCAGTGAAGTCGGGTATCTTGTTGACCAATTCTCTTTCAGACGGAGCAAGACTGGCCTATTCACGACTCTTCCTCTCATATAACTAACACTGGCAAAATGATCGAAGAGATGGAAATCAAAATGCGTAATCTGCTTCAAGAGGTGTGCCTTATGTCTATCCCTCATCGTCTTAATTCGCATGCGTTTTTACAGGTATACTTTGGGAAGACACGAGACATTATATACGACCTTCGCAGTCTAGACGATCTGGAAAAGACACGCAGGCAACGGGAACTTCAGAAGGAACTTGTGGGTTTCATTAAACGGTAATTCAGGCATGTAATCACGGCGGTGGTTGTGTGATATCTAATACATCGGGTTCTGGATTCTCCTGAAGCCCTGTTTCGACATTTAGACATAGCTTCCTCGATGTGTTCATCAGAGCTTGCGCGGTTCAGCAGGGTTCAGCTCGCCCTTGCTGGACGGTTCATGCTGTGCCTCAAGCTGGTTTGATGAGCGGCAGATTTTTAACTTTTGTGGATGAGTCTTCTGTTCAATTCAATCTATCTCCGGTAGAATTCCAAGAATCCTGAGCTTTCGAAGAGAAGTGAGGAAAAGCACCCGAAGCTGAAGAAACTGTGGTCTGGCCAGTTACATTGTCATGAAGCTGTGATGAGCGACGGATGCATGCAGTACTCGTATCCCGTATGCATTACTACTCCATAAAGGAGGCAAAGTCAGTACATACTTTAACAGAAAGGCCCCGATGCTTCCATGGTTCACCCTCACGAAAGCATAGCGAACCATCACCATCTGGCAAGCCGAATGGATAGCGTCGTCGCTCTCAACGGAGGAAATGTCATAACCATGTGTGAATGAGCAAAAGTGCACCGTGCACGAACGGGCGCCCGATACCGCCTTCTCATTTCCGAGGAGGTGAAGTTCATCCTTGGGATGTTTGTAAAGCGATTGCGATAATAGCATATGCGAAAGGGCGAGGTTGATGTTGATTTCATCGATAAAATCTAGGTTCGAGGTATCCCTTCTTTGAAATCTCCAACCTATTTGCGTCAATTTCAAATTCAATGGAGCGGTCGCTGCCTGGATGACACCGGTGTGTACGAACAAGTCATTCATACATGATAGATTGAAGGGGAACATAGCAAGCACGAAATACTACCGACGACAATTTGTGCTGGACAGCCAAGCCCACTGCTCTACAAAAATCAGGGATCATAGAGTAATGGCGCACATATGAGATTACCCACTTACGGCTGAGTAGAAATGGCAAGAGAGCAAGGCTGGTGGTTGGAACCATCAGACAGCAGTGATCATCCCAAACTCGGGATGAGAATACCCAACTATGACTGAGTGAGAATAACAGGAGCGCAAGGCCAGTCAGTGGCTAGAACCATCAGACAGCAGTGATCATTCCAATATGACGTTTGACAGCGAGTGAGCATCATCTTTCAGCTATAAGTGGAGGTGGGCCTGCCAGTAGTACATACGCTTTTTTAGAGAGTGACAGTTAATATTCCAATATTTGTTTTCAAAATTGAGTAACTCTCACGAAAAATTGCTAGACATTGACAACGTACGATGTCAATACTAAAGAAAAAGTTACATAGACATTGAAAGAAATGCAAAATAAGTTACCATTGGTACCATCTCTTAACATCAGAGAAATGGGCTTTAATGGGATTATGGGCCACTGCACTGGGTGCATGGTATGAATTTGGCTGATTTTATTGTCACACGCAAAAGGGGGGCATTGCACTGCCAGCAGACATAGTTCAATGCAAAGACAGATCTACCCTCAACTTCGTTTGAGTATGGATAGTATCATGACTCCATGTATTAACAATGGAAAGGGGAATAGCATAAGAAGGGCGAAAAATAAGATGAAAGAGTCTTATTGGGAAAGATTAATCCATTGTCCGTAGTCCATAGAAGGTTCGAATGTCCAGCATGATGTCAATCATGATCAAGAGGAGCAGTCCGGAATGGTGATGTCTTTGAGGGTTTTGCTGTAGAGGTGCAAATGAAGTCAACAAGAGAGGAATTGATACATTTGTAATTCTCACTTAGAATAGAATAGACCCCAGTAACCTTCGACACCGCCAAACTCCTCCAATTTCCATACCTCATCAAAGGCTTCGAAGAAATAATATTCTGTACCGTTCGTATTTGCCTGGCAAACAAATGTGTCGAGAAAAGTCTGTTGAAGAGCCTGAGGTGAATAATATGTACATTGTATTGAGAGGTTATGTACCTGCAGATTTGCTTCTGTAGCAGTAGACGGTCCATTGGACTCGTTCCCGGCATCGGTCGAGTTCTACCGTTTCAGTATAAATTCAACACACGCTTCCAGGAAAGTAGAACAAAGAAACGAACGGTCGGCCAACCAGTCTCAGCAATCGACATGCTTGGATTATTGGACAAGCTCTCGGCTAGCTCAACATCGTTATCCTGGAAAAATAGCCATGTCCAGCCAGCAGCATCGTCCACACTGACATTCGCGAACCATGGATGAACATTAGCCATCTAGAAGAGAGTTTTTGAGTTGATGAATTCGAGAGATTATTGAAAAGGGAGGACTTGCGCCATAGTCAACGTCTTCGAGGACAAGGTCGTTGAAGTAAGACCCTGCATCAGCATTGCCGACTGGGAGGGAGATACTCATGTTCGAAAGCATGGTTTTCGTATCATTAACTATAAGGCCATTAGCGTCTAAGGGAAATGTGCGATGGAGTGAAGCAGACGGACTGAAACCCAGAAGAATCTCTGCGCCAGTATTTCCAGTATCCGAGTTGGGATCGGTGGCTCCGTTATCATCCAGATAACTATGTAAAGTAATTAGTACCCAGGAAGACACGAATCGGAGGAGAACTCACTCGAGAATGAATTCATTACCGACCGTAACGCCAATGATATTATCTGTACCTGAGAAAGCTTTGAGTAACACGAACACCCAAGTACGTATAGTATAAACGTACCGTAGGTGGTGAGGGCATCCTCAATGACCAACGCTTGTCGTTCATAGGCGGCGCCGTCATCCGTCGCAATAGGATAATTGGCGATAACCACCGACATGTTTACCTTCGTTTGCTTGATGGCCTCGAGCTATATTAAAACAAGTGGTTAGAGGTGTGTAACTATTTTTACCATCGCACGAATATTCACCACCAGTGCAGATTGGTTGCAGTCAGCCCCGTATAGACGAACACGCTATAAATTGTCAGCTGGGGCGCAACAGCTAAAGATAGATTTAATTTAAGATTAATTACGGTGGTCAATTGAGAAAGTAGCTGAATGTCTGTGATGACATCGTCTAAAACACAACAGTCAGTGCGCATACAGCGGACGATGTGAGATCAAGTACCCAATGAGTTCCCGCAATCAGGATATTGAGAACCAGCAGGCGTATACGCAATACCATAGAAAGATTGTTTCAGCCTAGAATCCTTCTCGAATGAGCTGGGGTCATTTGCGTCGGTTTGGTTGACGACAGATGAAGAGGATGAGGTACTCGTGCTGCTGTCCTTCTTAGAGAGAACAACACCAAGTGCAACACCGACGCCTATCAGGATAGCGAGGACAAGTCCACCAATAACCTGAAGGGTTTCAGAGGGTTTCAGTGAAGCATTTTCATGTTCTGTCAAAATCACCCACCAAATAACGTGTCTTCTTACTCTTGGCCGGAGCCTTCTCCATCCAAGTGTCGTTTGTTGCTTGAAATTCTCCTCGTCTGTCGCCAAAGTGCTGCCGACGGGGAGCGTCTGTGTAAGGGGTGTTTAGCGCCGTTGTGGATTCCCCTCCGGCAGAATTACCACCCAGGCGGGGACTCGATGGAATATCATTGGAAGTAGTTCTAGGAGAATGTGAAGGAATGGCGTTGCCGGATAGGCGATGTGTAGGCTACAACCAGTGATTTCATTAAGATAGGACCAACAGACAAATCCTCAACGCACTGAGCCAGAATCATAGTAGTCTTGCAAGTCAGGTTGTGGAGAGTCTCTGTACCTCGACATGGTGAGTTAGGACACGTTGGGCTGTTGAAATAATGTGGAAGCTGAGCTGATCAGCCTTCCTGTCGGTGAGAGAATAAGGAAGAGTGTGGAAAATAAATAACTTCCTCAATCTATATTTGTACGTCGAGCTGCGCAGCAATATTCCGATATTCGCGTCGCGGCGTAGACTGCGCATCAAGGTTCAATCATCCAAATAGTTCTCGAGATCTAGAAGTAATATATAAAAGCTAAACTTATAAAGTCCATGCAGACAGGGGTATGAAGGACGAGTAGAATAAAGTACACAAAACGATAGGTCAAATTATACGATTAAGGGTTCCTTACCAGTAAAAAAATCTTATGTATATGTATGTCAAGTCCCTCCTTTATGACTCGGTTGTGATGACGAGGCTCGTTTCTGCTTGCGAAGAACACGTCGAGCCTCCCGTTCCGTTGCATTCGTGGACTCTGAAGAAGAAGAAGGACCCCTTCGTCCTGAAGGGAGCGTCCGACTTCGTGTGACACCGAGAGCACCTCCTTCAGGATCAGCAGGTTTCGCAGGAGGACTCTCGGCTACTGGAGATAGATTCCCTTCTTGAGTTGTGGGTCTCCGGGGCTCTGAAGAAAAATCAGCGTTACGGATAACGTCTCAAATGAAGATGTGTTACTTACCGATGGTCGTCTTTCGCCGCGAGAGCTTTGGTTCCCTCCCGACCAGCTTCCACCCTCCGCCGACCTGATGTTCTTCATCAGAACTAGGAAAGACCGTGACATCCTCCTCTGAGACCAAAGAAGTTGGCGATCCTGACTCGTTTGTGGGTGGAGGGGGTATGTCTAGCATGAACCAATCTTGTTGAGCGATTAGGAATTCCAGCACTTTTTGGCTGAGTGCATGCTCTTTTGGATTCATATCATGGTCTGGATGTGACATTAAACCAGGCCTAAAAATAACGGCGAGATCTTCACAGAAAATGAACTTAAGAACGACAAAGGATATGACAATACTCACTTGTAGCAGTCATTAGATTCTTGTCCGATTTCCGTGCAAAGACTGATAGTAAATCAAGAACATATAGAAGAAGATATTGGTTGGCACGGGGCATTTGCCGTATTAGTCGTTTATAGGTCGCAATAACTTCTTCTTGATTGAAAGGTTGTTTGGCTACGCGAAGGGGGAAGTAAGGTTTTGTGGGTGTATGGATACAGGATACGTGCCTAATGCATCTCGAAACTATGATTTAGTGGGAATTTGAGCTGATATTGGAGGAACAGGAGAGCGACCGCTTACACCGTGGTACATTTCGTAGGGTATGACTGGTTCCTAGACGGTCATGAACAGTCAAGAGCAGCAAAGTGCAACAAGGCGCGCGCTCACAGGCATTCTTGTCAGATACCGCCGGAATACGCTTGCAACATCATGGGCTGTATACGGGGACTGCTTCCAGTCCAAGGACTTGCCGTACTGCATGCGATGCATTCAATCAGGGAGCTTATGGAAAGAAAGAATTACATACCCGCGGTGGTGTCTCAAATATAGTTTGAAGCTCCCTCATACGCTTTGCAGAACCATTCACACGAAACGTGCCCTCAACTTCTGTCGCTACACAGGATATCAAGTAATTGTTTGAGCGCGAGAAGGGATCATTAAGTACCATTTTCCTTCAGGTAGAGACCACTAACAGAGCTCGTCAGATCCTACTACAATCAGCGTAACGGGCTGTAACATACCACTTGGCAACAACTACAGGAATGTATCCCCAGACGTAGAGTTCACCATTCGCATTGGCTGTAGATATCTGCACACTTGCATATCTCAAACTCTCTTTCAAAGGCTTCCCAAAGACTGCGTTTTCCGGCTCATCTTCAGTCTACAGATTAAGATGAACTATCCGAACGTCATCGGCTGAAGACTTACCCTTGCCTTCGCCGTCCCTCTTCGCTTTCTGCGCCGAAGTGAAAGTATTCCACCAAGCTCTCAGATTGGCTTTCGTAGGTGGACTTTGTGTGAGTTCCGGGACCATTTGCGGGGATGGATGAGGGGAGGAATGGCGTGAAGACACTGGAAGTGGAGCTGTCGTACTGCGATCAACTACGTTCAACGAATTCCTTCGGTTGCGCTTCTTGAAAGGCCAGAGAGAACGCTTTGATGGGCGCGAAGCCAGTATAAGAGATAGACGATGATTTTATCGATAGGGAATATGAAGTAGGGAATAAGGAAAAGTAAAGTTACAGTAGCGGTCTGAGTGGAGCAGCACATTGACGGCACGTGCATACAAAATGTCTCTCTGCCCGCCGCCCGGCAATGTGTCGCCGTGAATCATGGCGCGGCTCAAACTGAGGCGATTCATCTTTGATTTCTTAATTTTGGGCGCTCTCTATGTATGCTGTTTCAGAGCTGAAGGTAAGCAGCTGGAAACGCGCTGTATATCAATAAGGCTTTAGCTGTTGTTATTTTGTGCTACCAACCCTATCCTTGTACCCATTGGGGACATACACCTTGCTTGCATCATGTTCTTTACTCAGTTTGACTTCATGAAATTTGTAAGTTCACACAAAGATAATGAATACTTATTTCAGTAGATAGATATTTGTCATGCCCTGACCAGTTAACCATTGTTTCCTCAACCTTTCCCCTACCCTTTTGGGATCTCTCCCAGACCTTCCTCTGGACCCCCCATCTTGAGTCCCCAGAATGACCACCTTCCTCCAGTATGCACTGTACCTCCCGCAACACTGGTTACTTACCTTACTTACCTACCACCCTACAGGTTCAGAACCTCCCACAATGCACACATGCTACCATTATCTTCATTGGTAACTAATCTTGATCACCTACTTTATACTTACCAGTCCCTCCAATGTTATCTTGTTAACTTCCCCATATCTACTTAAGCAACCTTATAAATGTTTGAAGCCCCAGCTTGGTATATTTTGATCACACACCCTTTAACATAGGTCCAGTCCCTGTCCCTTTGTACCTGCTGCCTGTATGGATTTTCTCTTACTCACTGTTTCCTTACTCTCTCTCTTTTTACATCTGTCTCTTGTCTCTACAGTCATCTATATGATCCAATACATGCTTTTACACCATGTTTCAGCATCCCAAGTGAGTACACCTCCCTGACCAATTCTAAAGCTCCCCAAATGTTTACTGTTTTGGTGAACCAACCTCCTCGACACCTCCCTTAAGCTCCTTACTTGTTTTACTTGTTTCCCAAGCACTGGGACCTTACATCTGCAAAACCTGTATTTTCGGCTAAGGGTCCGAAAGCGGTCGAGAGCACTTCCCAGCAGTGAAAGCACCCAGAGCATGTTGCTTTCGGTGCTTTCAGCACTGGGATCTGCTGGGATCTGCTCTCAGCCCTTAGCCGAATATCCAGGTTTTGCAGATGTAATTGTAAGCAACATTGAAGCTCTCCACATTGTTCACTCTTGTATTGCTTCTCCGTTGTTACCTCCATTGCTTAGGAACTGTCAAGTCCATGCCGCGGGCCTCCATTCCGCCGCTCGGTACTCCGAAGATCTGTTCCTTATTGTAATCTCTTCCTATTGTTCTTTCTCGCTACACATATCCTTTCGTTCTAGTCTCTCACTATTGTCTTTTACTCTTTCGTTCTAGTCCCTCCTTATTGTCTTTTACTTTACCCTGCAGGTACTACTCGTATAGCTCCTAGTAGTTAGTCTGGCGCTCCGCACCGCTGCGCCGCTCCGTAGATATAAATACTGCCCGTACGCTACTGTAGTTCCTCAGTTTAATTATCGACTTAGATCAACTTAGATCAACTTAGATCTCCCTTCCCAACTTAACTCTTCTCTAAGTCTTCAGGCTCAACGCCTTGAAGTACTCTCTACTATAACCTTAGGACTTAAACGTTCTCTGGTTCGCTCCTCGTCACCGGCGTTACCGCCACTCCGACTTGGCTGCTCCTCAGTTCCTCCCTTCTCTACTCTTGATCTCCGGGGACTAACGGCGTAACGGCGGTGTTGTTAATAACTTCACTACTGTCCCATTCGTCTTCCGCACTTAGGCACCTTGTGGCTTTGGCACGGTTACACGGTGTACATGATCTTAACAGTATAATTAAACTCAATCCGTTAACGTCGTACTGACATATCATTTTTATGCCTCCAAAAACTCGAGCTCAATCTAGAGCTAACTCCGAAGAAAACACTTTCTTCACCACAGCTCAATCATTTGCCCCATTCTCCGACTCTATCTCTGCTATTGGTCAACCACGTCGCCGTAATTGCGGTTTCGGTCCAGCTACAGTTCCTACTACGTCGACTCTTCCTGAAGCCATGGAAGAAGAACAACAATTCGAATACAGCACCTTGTACACTGGTGATGGACAACCTGTCCAAGTCCTGACCCCTCGCCGTGGACAACCCCCCGTGGTCGCTCCGGCTCGGGGCCGGTCTACTACTCGAATTGATTCTCCAATTCTCCAAGCCATAGCCCGCCGTACGGGGAAACAACCCCAATGTCGCGCTGCTTCAGAATCTCCTCGTGATCCACCTCCTCACTTCGATTTGGACACTGGTGATCACAACAATCAAGACCCTCCTGTCGACCCCGACAATCCGGGTGCCGACAATAACAACGACGATCTGGATGACGATTCCGGCGGTTTACCGCGTGGTGAGCCTGGTGACCCCAGTGGTCCTGGTGGTCCTGGTGGTCCTGGCGGTCCCGGCGGTCCTGGTGGACCTGGTGGACCCCGTTCTCCTATCTCTCCTGACATCCCCAACGAGCAACGAGCTATGTTGGAACTCCTCTCGGGATTCAAGGGCTCCATTGAGACCCTTGGTACCGTTCTCGCCGCTCTCGGCCGTCCCTCTGACAGCTCTGAATCTAAGAGCAAGGTCAAGGAGCCCGAGGTATTCAACGGTTCGGACCCCCGAAAACTCAAAACGTTCTTCGTCAATCTCGCCCTGGTCTTCAATGACCGTCCAAAGTATTTCACCGACCAACGGAAGGTGAACTACACCCTTTCCTATCTCAGTGGGTCAGCCAAAGAATGGTTTGTCCCTGATATCCTCGACCCGGATCTCGACTCGCTGCCGGCCTGGACGTCCTCCTTCAAAGCCCTTGTAAAGGAGCTACAGGACAATTTCGGCGTTTACGACGCCCAAGGCGAGGCCGAAGATTCTCTTGGTAATCTGAAAATGAAGGAAACTGTCATGCCCTGACCACAACCAACCAATCCCAGCACCATCCCACATGCTTCCTTACACCTCTCCAAGACATCCGACCTCCCCAAGACAGGACCACGGGTACTACGCACCTCCCCAAGACAGGACCACGGGTAATACGCACCTCCCCAAGACTATCCTGACAACCTCCCGACACGCGTACGAAACTCCTTAGCACCAGCCCCATTAAGTACAAATCTCGATCACCTGTCTCCTTCGACTACTGCCTCATGTCCCCTAGGCTCTGATGTTCCTTTGTTCACTTCCCATACCTATTTAAGTAGCTCCGTAACGTCCCCAAGCGCCAGCTTGGTATATTTTGAACACACACCCTTTACATAGGTCCAGTCCCTGTCCCTTTGTACCTGCTACCTATACGGAATTCTCTCTACTCTCTGTTTCTCTACCTCTGTTTCTCTCTACTACTGTCTATTGTCTCGCTGATCGTCTATACGATCGAATATATGCTTTTACTTCAAGTCTAAGCCTTCCAAGTGAGTCTCCGAGCTCCCTCGAACATTACTAAAGCTCCCCAACGCCTACCCGCTTGGTGAGCTACCCTTCCCCAAACCTCCCAGAGCTCCCTAGCTACTTCGTAAGCTTCGGGACCTCGATCTAGGTAACGTCGAAGCTACCCCTCACGTCGAACTACGTATTGCTCCTCCGTTACCACCTCCCACACTCGAGGACGACCATCCTCAAACCTAGCCCCCAGGGACCTACCCTCCCTGGCGTATCCCTTCTCGGGAGCTTACACCCTCGAGACCCAGTTGCATAAACTACCTACTCGATCCTATATTGACGTTCCAGCGAGTACAACTCCTACTACGCAATATCGTACGGTCCCGCACTCTTCCTGAACCTCCCTACGCATTAGGGACCTCCCTGGACCTCCTAGGAACCCCTCAAGGGTCACCCTCTCGTCATTCCAACCACTACTAGGTCATTCCCGTCCTCGGTCGCGGTTCTCGTAGCTCCCTTCGAGCTCCAGCCTGCTCCTAGCACGCTACAACATAAACCTCCACATACCAAAACCTACCCTAAGACTCATTTTGACCCAGGTCTTACATTATACTAAGCTCTTCCGTCACCGAACGGACTCGTCGCGACGTCAACGGAACGACCTTCTAGTTCCAAGACCGAATCAAAGAAACAAAAGAGCGCCTTATCTCGTGGAAACACGACACAAGCTCAAAAATCGAACCAGGCTGCTAGCTCCACTGTCATCACGGTGGCAGCTGGTCAACGCCTGATGTCCATCCCAGAACAGTCGTTCGGGGATGAAACCGCCAGCAACATCCGGACCCCAGAGGGACGTCAACCGGAGGTTCAGGGGCCCCCTCCAGTGGAACCTGGGATGGGACCACCACAACGGAGGTTTACCTCCATGGGTTACGCCCAACCTGCCAGTAGTCCCATGGGAGGTTTCACATACTCCCCTACCTGGGGAACGAGAGGACCTCCCCCTGGACCGATACCGCAGCTAGACATGGAGTCAGCTTCGAACGCGGGTGGAAGAGTCAGCGGTCAAGTAGCCGCTATCGAAAGGATACAAGGGGGGAGTACTGACCCTCTCACAGTACGACAACAGGAGAAACTTCCAGAGAGGAGGGTATCCCCTGCCGTATCCGAACAATCTCGGACGTCATCCCGGAGGTTACCAACACCTCCAGTACAGTCCCTTAACCTTCCTCCCCCGAGACGAGGAAGTTCACTCTCCAGTCTCCTGAAGAGCCCAGCTATGAATACGCCCAACTGGGAGCGTACACACGCAATACACCATAGCAGGACCAACTTCCCCGTACAACCCTTGTCCGAAATGACATTGCGTCTGGAAGACGTCATTCGAATTCAGGAGTGTATCCCGGAGGATGTAGCTATGGTCCTAAGGGAGGTATTGGAGTCAATGGGGATCGAAATATTGGGAGACGGTCTCGAATTCTCAGACCTACGAGTACAGTTCCTAACAGTGGGAACTCAACTGGAGATAGACCTCCCAGAGAAGGCCCAGCAGTGGCTGATGACCCCCGCGAATTGATCAGATTTTCTCTGGCTGTACAACGTCCTGTTGGACCCAGAGAGGATGTTGGAACTGTTAGAGGCAGAGGCACGTTACGGACGATCGTTCCGAAACTCGAGGGGAATACTTCCCCTCCTCCCTCATACCCATGGAAGGGAGAAGGAATTCTGTGGCGAAGCAGGGCTACGTATATTGTACCGAGCCTCTAACTACAGATCAGGAGCCGTATGGTTTGAACCTCCCCCTTCGAGGGTTAACATACCGAACTACCAGGCGATCCAAATACTTCGGAACGCAAACCTAACGGAAGCAGCAGCTAAAATCGATGAGGAAAGTAACGAGGATGCTAACGCAATTGCTGCAAAAAATCGTAGACGCAGGAGATACACCACGGCTCACCTCCTGGCCCCAGTGGAGTCAATGCCTGATCAGGATAGTCCCGTCCGGGTCCGTAACGGACAGACGGTATACACGTACACGCCCATGAGGCATATGCACCAGCTTCTGGTGAGAAGTGAGGAGTCTGAAGCGATGTTGTGTTCGCAGGAGACCCGACACCGGACGCTACTAGCGGAATCAGACACTCTGATGCTGTCAGAGGAACTTTCTGGATCGAATCTAGAAAGAGCTTTGGAATTCCGTCGCAGACTGGTCGCGGATAATTGGGGAACCTCGTATATGGTTCAATGCGAACTCGAAAGCGTAGGGGAGTTCCCTCCGGAGCAATTTGACCAGAAAGGGCAGCTCCATGGATCTGATGGTCGTTTCCTGGCAACGAAACATTCATCGCCCAGGAATACCGAGGTTCCTGAACTCCTTAAACCCGGTAACACGGCCACGAGGAGCCCCCAGTTACGCTCTGGGACCTCCCCCACTGTACATGCCTTGGCTCAAAATGCGACTCCTCCCCCCAGAGTTAACCTGCAAACAAAACCTTTAACCCCAGTCTCGACGCAGCGATACCAATTTGGTGAGGTGAGGATGGATGGCGCACAACATTCATCCCGGATCTCCGGACAAGATCTGACAGCTCGGTTGGCTCCCAACCCTGTACACGTTCCTCCCAGACTGAGCAATCCATCAGTCATTCCGTATCAAGGGTCGGTATCGATGCAATCTCAGGCAGTGGGAACGGAAAGTCAAAGGGGTCCGAACCAACGAAGAACGTTGGCAGTTCACGAAGAGGCGGTACCCCCGCAGGGAGCTCCTTTTGGAACTCCCTTTGTAACGGGAGCTCAGATGAACCGACCTGGCATGACTTTCGAGTCGGCACGCTCTCAGGAATCGGTAGCAATGATCCAACAACAGGCTCGGGTCATTGAGACGCTCCAGGAACAACTCCGTGAGGTAAAGAAAGGATTCACAGCGGGGGAAGTACCAACTGGAGGACCCCTTTCCAAAACAGGAAACACGGCGGGATTATCCGGGCGAGCACCTAGGGTAATGAGAGAATATACGAGGGGGGGTCCTTCTCCTGTAGTTCCCCAGCCAAGGAGCTGGCAAGCTACGGAACCAATATCCTTTAACCGAAACACTCCTACAGGAGCTAAGGATGGAAACCCCCAGGTAGAACAAGCAGGACAGATCCCGGATACTCCGAGTGTGGACCGACGACGTATTCACGAGTGGGGAGCCCGAGTGCAAAGAGCTGAACTAGGGGAGTATGGGAGACCAGAAGGAGGAGCGTACGCGTTGGAAAACGAGGGAGGAGGCAAAGGCGGTT